>NW_012267288.1:4909987-4966594 GCF_000151885.1 Dipodomys ordii
CTCCTGCCCGGGCTGGCTTTGAACCGCGATCCTCAGATCTCAGCCTCCTGAGTAGCTAGGATTACAGGCGTGAGCCACCAGCGCCCGGCTAATGTTGCTCTTTTTAATGTACTTATAATGTACTATGTGATCTTTTTTGTTTCTTTGTATGTTCTTCCCTCATGGTACAACCCCTGTTGTCACTGTATTTGATTCTGGTGTCCTGCATCTTGTATATACATTTTTCTAATTTGGCGAGGGGAAGGGAAATAACAAAATGCTGAAATAAGGATGAAAGAAGACCCACTGTAACAATGAGATGTACAAAACCCTATGTTGAAAACAAACTTTACAACTTTGCAGGTGGGGGGGATTTGGGAAGGTGGGGAGGAAAGGGATGGTAGGGGAAAAACAAAGGAGAGGGTAACAATGCTCAAAAGGAAATGGATTTAGTCCCTTGATCATGTAACTGTAACCCCTCTGTACAGTATCTTTACAATAAAAAATATATTTAAAAAAGAAAAGAAGTGTATTCATTAACTTGCTAATGTAACTGTAATCCCTCTGTACATCACCTTTACAATAAAATAAAATTAAAAAGAACTATTAGATATCTGCTAGTAAAACTAAGGTGGGCCAAGAATCTTTTGATGCTCTCACCTTTATGTCTTAGGAAAATAGAGCTCATTATTAATTGGGGTAAAGTAGATGACTATAATTCATTTAGCATTTTCAAAGGACAAACAAAATCTGAATAGTATAGGAAATAACACATGGGAATCTAACTTTAAGTTATATTATATTTAAATTTATAATTGTCAGACAGAGCTTTCTTCTTCCAATATTTGCCTTTTTTTCTTCTGATAGCTGTATTATACATGAGACAAAAACAAAGTCATATAAACCTCTGAAAAATACGCATGCATATATTTCTACATACTAAACATATTAAGCTTATTTCAAATATATAACAATTTTTCTCTTTATCATGATTGTAATTGGCTATTTCTTGAATTCCCATAAAATATATCCTAGATAGAGGAATAATCTCAGAATATGAGCTTTGTCTCAAAGCATAGGTCGTAAAAGAATGGTCCAGTGAATGCAACGTATTTAATTGAAAAAATACACTTAAAAAAACAAAATCTGTGACAAAAATGGGTGAATTTCTTTAAAGTTCATGATACAAATAATTTTTCCAGTTCAACTGCTCATGCTCTCCAAATTAAGTCTGTTTTTGAAGATGTTTTACAGGTTTAGATGGGTTAAAATCTCTTAAAAGGCTTTGATTTGCTTTGATTTAATGTTGGTACACAACAAAGGATTCATTTCAACTTCCTTCTTAGGAAAATGAAATAGTCCATCAGACATTGCTTTGCTTAAGTAGGTTGGAACCTGTCCAAAATTGTTAGACAACTTTTTTAATTCAGGAGAGATGTGTATGTCTGTGGCTTGTCTCTTCCCACTAGATCACCCTTAAAAGCGCTCTTCCATTGACACTCAGTTTACTTTAGGAAACTTATCCTATTTCCTGTGCCAGAAAATCTATTTGAGACAGAGCCAATGTTTCATTCCAGAAAGAGGAAAGGATGTCCACAGTTTCCATGGTAATCGGTTGATAGAATTAAATTAAGCAGGAAACCTCTTCAGAAGGCCACCGTCTTACAAAATAAGAGTGGTCTGAAATATCCAGGAAGTGTGTCACAGCAAAATTAGAGAAACTGAGATATGAATACCTCCATAATGTAAACTCTCTATCCTTCAAATAAACAATCAAAAGCTAGCCTTTGTCCTATAAAAATAAACTCCCAAACAACTGTCATTGCTAATTAAAACCTTTGTTTCAATAGATTTTACTTTTTTCAATTCTTATCTTCTGTGATCAACATCATGTAAGAATATGAATCCAATTGTTTGTAGGAAGAAAAAAAATATCCCTTTAAGTTACTGTTGTTAAATTTAGTTTGCGTGAAACTGTATACTTTATAAGTTAATTCTGCTACAGTCAGATCAAAGAAATTCCAAACCTTATCATGATGCAGGAAGAAAAAAGAAATGGATTTCTAGATTAAGAAAGGAATTTGGCTTTTAAAACAGGTCGCTTTGTTGACATTTAGATTGTTGCTTTTTAAAAAACAAATTATCTTTGAGTAGTAGCACAAAGGAGTTGCCATTTAACAAAGCAGTTTACGAATCCAGCCCATCTTGCTCAATGTCACCACCTTCACCATCTCTCCTATCCCTTCCAACCCACCTCTTTCCTTACTTTTCTTAATTTTGTAGAATATAAACTGAAACATGGAGTTTTGGGCTATATTCCCAGACCCTCTTTTCCTCTTCATTACTCTACCCCTCGCCCTTTAGCCCCACTCCACCTCTTACAAGTACTGGTTCCCTGGTGCTTATTTTGTTGGGCTTTGGCTTTGCCTTCCTAAGGGATGACACTATTTGAGTTCCCCCTTGAATCTACTATATTTCAGTTAAAACATTTGTAAACACTTGCATACCACCCAATCTGTTTACTTATAGGTTTATATGCTACTTCTAGCTTCCACATATAAGGGAAAACATGCAGCTTTTTAAAATTTTTTATTATTTTTTATTGTGAAAATACCGTACAGAGGGGTTACAATTACATGAGCAAGATAATGAGTACATTTCTTTTGGTATGGGGGGGGGGTCTGGTCGTGGGGCCTGAACTCTGGGCCTGGGCGCTGTCCTGCAGCTCTTCAGCTCAAGGCTAGCACGCTACCACTTGAGCCATAGCACCACTTCCGGCTTTTTTTTCTGCTTATGTGGTGCTGAGGAATCGAACCCAGGGTCTCACACATGCAAGGCAAGCGCTCTACCACTGAGCCACCTCCTCAGCCCCAAGTACATTTCTTATTAAGCATTGTTGCCTCTTCCTTTGTTTCCCTTTCCCATCCCTTCCCATCCCCCCACCCCCCTACCCCTTCCCCCCCCCAACCAAAGTTGTAAAGTTTGTTTTTTGACATAACGACTTGTACATCTCATTGTTGCAATGGGTCCACCTGTATCCCTAGTTAAACGATTTGTTTTTTTCCCCTTCCCCTCTACAAATTATACCAACATCAAATACAGTGAAAGCAGGGGTTATACCATGATCTTTTCTGCTTGTCTCAGACATATACAAGTTACTGAAAATAAGGGAAACCATGGGACCTATGTTTCTTTGAGCCTGGCTTCTTACTTCACTTAATATAATTTTTTCCAAGTCTTTCCATTTCCTAAAATGGGGCAATGTCATTCTTTCTGATGGAGGCATAGAATTCCATTGTGTAATATACCACATTTTCTTGATCCATTCATCTACTGAGGGGCATCTGGGTTGGTTCATATCTTAGCTATGGTAAACAATGCTGCAATAAACATAGTTGTGCTGGAAAAATTACATTAAGTGAAATAAGTCAGGCCAAGAGAGATAAAAGTTTCACAACTATGTTTATTGCAGCACAACATGCAACTTTTATCTCTCTTGGCCTAACTTATTTCATTTAATGTAATTTTTCCCAAGTCTTTCTATTCCTTTACAAATGATAGAATATCATTCCATTTCCTAGAGTAGAATGAAAAGGAATAGTTATTGAAATCCTAGCAAGTAGGATAGTCTGAATAAAACAAGGATTCCTTACCTTCTCATCAATTCCCAAAAGTTTACAATTGCTTGTTATGGAGATACAGATTCTAAATATGAGCACCTAATGCCGAGGGGATGTTAATACCGCTTGTTTGGTGCTGGTACTGGGACTGGAGCTTTGACTAGGGCCTGAGCATTATTCTTTAGCTTTTTGTTCAAGGCTAGTGCTTTGCCACTTTGAGCCACACCTCTACTTCCAGGTTTTTTTCAGTGATGAAGTGATTTTCCTGCCTGGGCTGGCTTTGAGTCATTATTCTCATGTCTCAGCCTCCTTAAGTAGCTAGGATTCCTTGCATGAGTCACCAGGACCCAGCCCTGAATGCTCTTTTCTTAAAAGATGCTGAAGCCAACATTTCTAAAGCATAGGAATTCATAAGAAGAAATATGTAAGCCATTCATAGAAACCTACAAAATCCCTGGTTACCCCACTGAGTTATATCATTTTACTTGTTCCACATAAAATTACAGGATCTCTTTTGTTTGTGAACACATTAAATAGTCAAAGACATACATAAGAAGAGGAAGATTTTTGAATTATTGACTTCAGATATTCTGGCCTTCATTTCCATGCAAATGTTAAAGCAGGATCCCACTGCTTACTCAGTGTACTATAAACATAAGGACATTGTTTCATGCCAGCTGCTTGGGGTAACTTTCCTGTCACCATTGTGTTGCTTTCCCCCAATTCTCTGGAACAACTTTATACAAGTACTATCTCTGCATGGCATATTATCTTATCGCACAAGGAAATACACAGGCACCCGCACCATAGTACATACAGATAAAAACATGACCAAAATACAGAGCCAAGATATGACATATACTGTATAAATGCTCACCTGAGAATGGTCTAGACCCTAGATTTGCCCAGTCACTGGCTGTCAGTTTGATCCTCAGTTGCCCCATTCTCTCCAAATCACTCATCTTACTGCAGGTAAGGTGTTACAAGATCTCTTCATACACAAGCTCTTACAATTTTCAAATGCTTGTAATCTATTTGGGAAACGATCTCCAAAGGACAGGGATAGGATAAGGATGTAAAACAAAGAAGGAAAGAAGTCCATACAACTAACACCTGCATTGTTTGTGTGCTTATTAGCACTGTGGGAATCTAGGTTCCGGTTAGTCCTCTAAGAAGACCCTCTAAAAAGAGATGCAAGACACCTCCTAATTGTTGAAGAAATGGGGGAAGAAAAGATGGATACATTTAGCTACCATTTTCTATCCCTCATAGGCTGAGAGTCACTCTTGGGTAATTAATTCCCTCATACCTCTGGCCTTTACTTCTTGGATCTACCACATTCCAGCAGTGAGAGAACTCTCTCAGCAGAAAGACTCAGGCAGCTTCATTTATTCTAAACAGTAAGTGACTCAGAAGCCAGTAACTGTTAATGATCCAAGTGTTTTCTGGTGTCACAGTGCAATTGCTAGGAAAGTCTAGTAAAGCAAAGCAAGTCTTACAGTGGAGCTACTCCAGAAAGAGCACTGGATTTTCTTTTATCTGGTTGGTGGAGACAACCTCAATTTTTGCCTAGTAATGAACAGAGATCCTCCTGACCCAGATGACTGAGAATGTTTGAAAGGAGTCATAATTCAGAATGATAAAGAAGGGTAACAAAACGTTGGAAGACACATATAGGATAGAGATATATGACTTTTCCTGAATTGTTCATAGAATTGTGGTATGAACTTCAACTCTTCTCACTAAAGGATGGAGTGAAACTGGTTTGACTGAGAGGGCTAGTCTCACTCTGGTCCTTCCTTTGTCTCTAGGTTCTTGCTTCTTTGTTCTGATTTTATCTCAGCCTGCTACCCACTATAACATTTATAGTTTCTCCATGAATCCATTTATCAGAATGCCACCATTAAAATGACTGCTTCCTGGAAGCAGGGCTCTTTATAAAATCTGCAGAAAAATGTGTCTCTATGTGTAATACTCGACAACAGTTCACAGTCTTGCTTCTCTTATCTGAAATGCTTGGAACCAGAGACAATGTGTTTTGGGGATTTTGAACTTTTTTAGATTTTGGAATATTTACACATACACAATAAGAAATTTTGAAGAGAAGACTTTCAATCAAACATATAGGCTATCTGCATTTGATATACGCTTGCATAAGGAATCTAAAGGTAATACAATATTTGTAGCGCAGTGAAATTTTGACTGTGACCCAACACATGTGGCTTGCTGTTGAATTATTTCCTTGCAACACCATGTTGGCATTCAAAAACTTCAGGTTCTGGAGAATTTTGTATTTCATGTGTTCAAACTAATAATGCTCATGCTGTATTCCTAAAAACATAGCTTTCCTTGCTCACAGTTACATGACTAAAGTAAGGAGTACATTTCCTTTTTTGCAATTTTTATTGTGATTAAGTGATTACATAATTTCACAGTATTGTGGGATAGTGATGCTTAGTTAAAGTCATAAACACATTCTAACCTTCATGGGGCAAATTGTCTATCATGGTCTATAACATTTATGAGTTCTATGAGCTTTGACTATACAATTATTTCTTCCACATTGGGTGGTGTGTACATTCCTTTCCTTTTGCATAGTGTCAGCTGTTCCCTCTTTCCCACTCATTTTCTTCCTCCATCGCTGCCATTGCATTGGTTGGTTCGTTTTGATCAATGTCCAATGGAGCTGAAGCATTCTGCTATTATATGTTTTCCCCTGTTTCCCTGTTTCTGTGCCCTCCTCCTAGTTTCCCTCTGGTGTGCACATATATATCATATATGTGATCAGCAGCATGGGATCATTTAGTAATGATTAAACCAGATGAGTGGAGGTCCTTTGTTTCTCAAGTCTTGTTTACTTTGTCATATCACCTTAGGTTTTGGACTTAACATCCACTTATCAGGAAGACCATGTGCCGTTTGTCTCTTTGCTCTTGGCTTAACTCACTCAACATTTCTTCTAGCTCCATCCATTTCCCCCCTGTGAATGCCATTATTTTGTCCTTTCCAATGGCTGCATAATATTCCATTGTATATAGGTATCACAAATTTTGATCCATTCATCTGTGGTGGGGCATCTGGGTTGTTTCCATGTCTTGGCTATTGTGAACAGTGCAGCAATGAACATGGAGGTGCATGTGTCCTTGTATCCTGGTTCCTGTTAGGGTAGATGCCTAGGAGTGGTATGGCTGGGTCATCAGGGAGGTCTATATTTAGCTTTTTGAGGACCCTCCAGATTGCTTTCCAAAGTGGTTGTATAAGTGTACACTTCCACCAGCAGTGTAATTGGGTTCCTCTTTCTCCAGCAAATGCCTTCTAGCTGTTTTACCTTAAGAATGGCAAGCCATTGACGCTGTAGCATTGTGACTTTTGAGCATGAACAATCAATACACCCATTACTTTACCACTTAACTCTGCTCTACCAGTTGAGCCATATCTCCACTTCCAGCTGTTTTTTGGCTAACTTGAGAAAAATAGCTCACAGACACATTAGGTTTGGAGCTTTGAACCTCAGCCCTCAGAACTCAGCCTCCTATATAGTTAGAATTATAGGCATGAGCCAGTGACACCCAGAAAATCATTTTTTCTAAGATTATTCTATCATTAAATAGAACATTTTAATATAACCATTAGAATAATAATTATTATTTTATATTAACTTCCTATGTTAATATAAATCCAGTAGGTTTAAAATGGATTTAAAGTTTATGAAACCAGACATTTTATGTATTTGGGCTGAAATTTAAATATTTGGGCTCTATTTCTCAGAAGCCCAATTTTACCACTGAGGCACATATTGAAGTTAAACAATATATTCTTATCATTTGGGTATCATGGGAATTTCTAAAAGGATAAAAGAGTAAACACAATGCCATATTCAAATGTCTGGATTAGTGTTATCTTTACTAAAAGTAGACTAAAATTGACCTTCATAAACTTCTAACAAGAAGTAGACATTCTGTTGGTAACCTTAAGTTAGTTCCTCATTTTTCAATAGTGCTTTGGAATTTTTGAAGAATTTTTCAATGTTCTATTTTTAAAGCTTATTTTATCCCCAGAAAAATCTGATGATAGCAGCTATCATTTCTGTTTTACAGATAAAGCAGCTAAGATCCACACAGCCTGCAAGAGTTCAATGTACCTGTTCTTCGCTCCTGTTATTCTTTATTTTTTTCATTCATATTTCATAGGAGGAAATTCAACCAGAGGTTGGAGCAACAACAAATGGACTATTTACTGTCTCTATTTGGGTCCAATACTCTCAGTCAACAGGAGAAGCAGACAAGGAAAACTGCTTACAGTTTGCAACACATTATAGCCTAATAGTAATTTATATAAGAAATCTGGCTCAAGTCTTTAAAGAAAAAATATTTTTCTGCCAAAGAATGTAGCTCCACTAATAAAATTATAGCCCTATCCCAGTCAGAATATGACAAAATGAAAAGCAGGCAGTTTCCTACAAAGAGTATCAAGACACAGTGCTACAGGGCTAGGTGGGGGATTAAAATTTAACACCAATCACTACATATGTATTCACCTTTCACATAAGGTTATTATTTCAAGTTTATTTTTTTATTATCAGGATGCACAATAGAAAAGGCAATCAGAATCTACAGTTTAAGCTTTGAGCAATTTACTTGGATTGTAAAGTTGGGACAATAGAGAGGGGATTATGTGTGTGCAAATTAGTTGTAGATAATCTCATTTGTACATTATAAAGGATTTAGCACAATCATAAACATAACAAGACCTTAGCACCTGAGTGGTGGAAGTAGTATTATTACAGTCTGAAAAGCTACAAAGACAACAGCAGTGATAATAAACACTGCTTTCCCTTGAGTACTAGATTTGCATGTCATTGGCTCATTGTGTGAATGTGAAAAGAGAAGGAAAGATGAGGGAAGGGAAGAGGAAAAGAGAAGCGAAGAGGAGAGGAGAGAAAAAGAAAAGAGAAAAGAAGAGAAAAAGAGAAGAGAAGAAATCAGTTTCTAGAAAAGCCAGAAGCTACCATCTTCTATATCTTTCCACTGTTATTAGAATCCATGACTACACTGGCTAGAACTTTCTCTGAGAACATAGCAAGCCAAACCATAACTATCATCAATGGAGTATCTGTAAGGTAGCAAAAAATCTAATAACGGATAAATGTAATTCTTATCCCTCTAGGGAATAAATATTAAGTTCCTACCATATCCTACTCTACAAAATAATTTTCAAGTAGGATTAAATAGTGCAGTATAAGAAATAAAGCTAAAAAGTATATACTTATGTGTTCATCTGACCACATAGTAGAGAAAATCATTCTAAGTATTAGAGTGGTCAAAACTATACAGGTAGGATATTACTGGTAAATTTGCCTATATTAAATACCAAAATTTCTACATGTTAAAAACAAAAGAGAGTAAGAAAAAATAGTGATGAATACATACATTTTCATTGAGAAATTTATACTTTAGAAAAATGGCATATATAACAGCCAATGAGTGAAATAAAATTGATTCAAAGTTAGCCAAAGAAATAAAAATTCCATGTCATATAATTTTCCTTATCAAATAGGTAAAATAAGAAGGTAATATAGTATTACCATACTGTCCTAAGTAAACTCATACATATACAAGTACCGGAGACTTACTGGTAATCAAAAGCTTAAATCAATCTATATTCATTTTAAAAATCCCCTTTGAGGGTGGTAAGTATGACAAGAAATGTACTCATTACCTTACTTATATAACTCTAACCCCTCTGTGCATCACCTTGACAATTAAAAAAGAGAGAGGAGGGGCTGGGAAGGTAGCTCAGTGGTAGAGGGCTTGCCTTGCATGCCTGTGGCCCTGGGTTCGATTCCTCAGCACCACAGAAGCAAAAAGAAAAAAGGCGGAAGTGGCGCTGTGGCTCAAGTGGTAGAGCGCTAGCCTTGAGCTGAAGAGCTGAGGGAGAGCGCCCAGGCCCAGAGTTCAGGCCCCACTACCCACCCGCCCCCCAAAAAAAAAACGGAGAGAGGATAAAATCATGGCTCATACAAAACAAAAATAAAATCCCCATTGAGGAACTCAGCCAAAGATAATTATTGAGGCTATATGCAAAATTTCTGACTATGTAATATACGTTCAGCATTATTTATTATAGGACTATAGTTCAAAGAAGTATAATAACACAAAATGATAGAATTAATAAATGATTGCTGAGATTGTCACACAATGAAAGAGCAGAGTCCTACAAAATCATATTATAGAAGGTAGTATTTACCTGAGCGATAATTACTACATAGGTAACGAAATATACAAAAAGACTCTAGTTTTTTAAACTAACATGACAACACATATATGCATAGAAAATACCAAAGAAAATGTCAAAGAAATAAGATTACATGTGTTCTATGATTTCAAAGCCCATAACAAATATATATAAGATATATCAACTATATATTACATATATGTGCTATGCAATAGGTATAATATGTTATATACACATATATCATTGCAAAGATATATATGTTTTATATATATATATATATATATAATCGTTACAAGGATTTTTAGTTAAAGTGAGGCATGGGAGAGGAAGGAGGCTAGCAGAAAAAGCAAAATTGTGGTCAGTGGAGTGAGAGAGAATGAGGAGCCATTCAATGGAGAAGTCAGAATAAGCAGACGGAAGATGTGCACATTTGATCACTTTTCTAGTAATTAAAGATCCAGCCAACTAACTTGTTGTTCTTCAAGGATTTTAGTGTGAGACTGGTCAATTGCCATAAGAAAGTTTCTCCCCATTCTATCATTCCTATTGAAATCGAGGGAAAATAAGTGGCAGACACAGCTGTTCTTCCCACGAGCAATCACTTCTTGAAAGAAGAATGGCAAAGCTTCATGATTTTTCCTGAGAATGAGATTTCCTGCCAGCAGCTTTCTCTTCAATTAGTTCTCTTAGCAAATTCCTCTCTCTCTTCCTGTCCCCTTTGGGGTGCAGTGAGACAAAGGAAACATTTGCACCCACTGACCTAAAATGTACTTACCTACCCTATAAATATCAGATACTGATTTATACCAGAGCAAGTTAAGGTTTGACCTCAGATCAACTTCTCAAAATGATAGCTAATGTTATGGAAGACACACTGAGGAAGAAAACAAGAAATGGGAGGGCTAGGCAGTAAATTCTCTCTGATTTTAAGAAATTCAACAAAGGCATAAAGTCAGCTGATCTATAACTCTAATGAGATTCATCTCCTCTCACTGGGAGAAGTTACTGGACACCTCCCCTCTCCCCCCTATAAATCTTGGAATCCTTGGCTATCTACCAGTGAATTGTCCTCTGCTCTTCTTCAGTAGGGACAGAAGCTGTTCTCATCTCTATTTTTCACCAGAATATTCAGGAGAGCCAGGCAGCCACCTTGCTGTGCATTAAGTGAATGAAGGTGTTTTCTGTACAGGAAAGCCACATAGACCACCAGAATCGCAAAGTCTGGGCTGCTTTCCAGCTATCATATCTTACAGAAAAACTTTAGTTAGATAGCACTATCCCTAACCCCAAGCCAGAGACTCCAGAGTTTCATTAAGATTCCCCCCACCACCCCGCCCCGCAAGCACCCCCCACAGACATCTTTCAGTCATGCTTCCTTTGGAGACATGGAAGCTTTCACTATAATACCGTATTTACAATATAAATCTAATTATCCTTATTAGCTATTCTGTTTTTCTTGACAAATTAACATTTGATAGACTTGATAATTCTATTTACAGAGTTTGTTATGGGAAAAACAACCCTAGACAAATGACTAAATTCCCTAAGCTTACCTCAGACATCATTATGTGATATAAGGTGCAGATTGCCTTGGTATTTTGGTAAATGGGATTATGGTTTCTAGAATTCTCTCCCTCCCCCCGCTTCTCCCTCTCTCCCTCTCCCTCTCTCCTTCTCTCCCTCTCTCCCTCTCTCTCTCTCTCTTTCCCTCTCCCCCCCCTCACCCCTCTCCCCCCAAATTAAACAATTAAATAGCTGAGGGAAAGTAGGTTGAAACTAAGGCCTTTGGAAAATTTTAAGAATAGGGAAATATCTACCCTGAGTGATCAAAAATGTCCTTTTGTCTTTTCTGTGCAAAGCTCAGCCCTACAGGGAAGGTATACTGTGATGCAGACAAACTGCACTATTGTCATTATCTCCACATCCATCTCTAAGTAAGACTAGAACAGGAAGAATTCTAATGCTACTTCCTGTCTCCCTGGGCTAACTAATACTTTAGAGATGACCACAAATAGATTGTGTAGATTGTAGAGCTAGTAGCTAGTACAGGCCAATAGATCCTGTTTCCGTTTGAAACAGCAAATACCTCTAATCCTGTTTAGAAAGTTCAGCTTCCTGGATCACTGAAGGACAATGTCTTTTGGGAAAGAGATAGGCATGGTAGAATTAGCACCCGAGATTCTCCAATACAATATTTTGTGGACCTCTCAAGAAAACAATAAAAAATCAGCAGAAATCTATATGCATGCATACACATATATATGTACACACACATAAAGATACTTACTAGAAATATAAATGAACTACGAGCATTTCTATATATGTGTGTATAACTCCCTGGCATCACTGCCTGGAATGTTTACTCTGCTTTTCTTTTTTTGGGGGGAAGGGTGTTAAAACTATATGCCAGCCAGGTGCCAGTGGCTCATACCTGTAATCCTAGCTAGTAGGAAGGTTGAGATCTAAGGATTGCAGTTGAAGCCAGCCCAGGCAGGAAAGTCCATGAGACTCTTACCTCCAATAAACTACTCAGAAAAAGCCAAAAGTGGTGCTCTGGCTCAGGGTAGAGAACTAACTAGCCTTGAGCATAAAGAGGCTCACGGACAGTGCCCAGACCCTGACTTCAAGCCCCAGGACCAGCAAAAAAAAAAAAATACTAAGACCCAATTAGTATTTTTTTTTACTATGGATCTTGAAATAACTAACATAACTAACAATTTATACCATTAGTTACCCTGTCTTTTGCCCTCTGGCATTATTTGTTCAATTATCCCACCAACATTTATCCAAACATACAGCGTTGAAAATTCTGTTACTTCTTGGTGATCAAACTAGAGTCAGTACTGCCCTTGAGAAACTTAAATCATGGCAATTTCCAGGACTACAGGAAGAAAAACAGAAGGGAGCCACACAGGAAACATTCTTTAATCAAGTATCCATGCGTGGTGGATGGTGATGCATGTCTGTATTGGTGACTGTTCAACCTCTTCTGAAAACCTTCTCTGCATACTGGTAGCTTTCTATATTGTCAAATCAGTATTTTTGAGAGAGAAAGCAAAAATTGTTCTGCATAGGACAAAAATTGCGATCTTTCTGACTACCTTTTCCCTGTAACAATGCTACCCACTTCTCAACTTTGCCTCTACCCTGTCAAGTCTAAAGTCTGGCTAGTCCATACACTTAAGCCAGGTACCCTACATTGCCCCCCTTTCCTTATAGACAGTGGATATGGGAGGTAGCTTCACAGATGAATTTTTCCTCCTTTCTCCCTTCTCTGGATTTCCTTGAATCCACTCATCATTCTTCTACCCTGGAAGAAATATAGCATGCCTCCAGACACATAGCCTGAGTATCCTGTAGAATGCCTGTGCTAGAAAGGTCTATGATATGTTTGGTATGGTCCTAGCTATGTTGTTATACTTTGTCATCAATAACCTAAATACGCCTTCTGCTGATTCTGTAACACTGTATACTAAATCTTTCTGTTGAAATTAAATGCAGAGAAACCCATTATTTGAAAATAGGACTCCTATTTCAACGCCCATTTTCAAACCTCCTTTAATGCCCATTTTCAATACTTTCTTTGCCCTGGCATCCTCAGAGATTCAAGAGATAAAACACACTTGCATTCTGGATCTCCCTTGCAGTTAGGAGTCTAAGGGTGTTGAGCTGTAATACAGACTGGTCCTATAGAATAGAAGGGAGACACTTTGCTTCCCAAACAAAAAAGAAAGAGTGGACTTTTACCTTTTACTACTTTTCTGTCTTAATAACAACAGAAAGAATGGAATGACAGGGCTGTTGTCTTGTAGCTACAAGAGAATAAGGCAAAACTTCAGAGCCAGCAATGTCACTGATGGTGTGTCTTGAGTTGCTACGCTGCACCTGGGATCTTACATTGGCCTTATGTTTGGCAGGATGAAATATAGCTGTCCAATCAATACCCAAGCACGAGTCACATGGGTTGCCTTACATGGGAAGGAACTTCGATAGTGATTAAGTAAGGGAAGTTTAAGCTATGATTGAAATTGGAAGACCATGGGGGTAATTAGAGTGGGTCCACTGTAATTATAACAGAGAGACAAGAGAACTACAGTTAGAGAGAGATGGTATAAAGAAGGAAAGAGAAGTCAGAGAGGACAGAAGTTGCTGAGCTACTACCATTGAAGGTGGAGGAAGGGGTCACTAGCCAAGGAAGGCAGGCTACCCTGAGAAGCTGTGAAAGGCAAAAAGGAGATTCTATCAGAGCGGCTCCAAAGAGAACGTATACAGGGAACATATGCATTTACACAATATGCAATTTTTCAGAGTCCTGAAGACACTTTATTCTTGGTCCAGGGAAACTGAATTTAGACTTTGATCTTTACAACTGTAGGATACTATATTTTTGTGTTTGAAGACATTCAGTTTGTGATGTTAGGTTCACTCATTTTCTTAATCTGTCATTGATCAAATACATTTCTCTGGGGGGTTTGTTGTTGGTGGTGGTGCTGCTGCTGCTGCTGCTGTTGCTGTTTTGTGCTAGTACTAAGATTTGAACTCAGGTCTGCACCCTCATATTCAGTTTTTTCCCTCAAGGCTGGAGCCCTACCACATGATCCTCCCTCCACTTCTAACTTTTTGGTGGTTAATAGGAGAATCAAAGTTTTCCTGTCCAGGCAGGTTTCAAACTGCAATTCTCAGATCTCAGCCTCCTGAGTGGCTAGGATTACAGGCATGAACCCCTGACACTTGGCACAGATTTTCTATTTGTCATAAAGGCATCTCCTTAGTAATAGAGCAATGATTTTTTTGCTTTACTGTAGAAAAAAATTGTTATTCAGAAACAAAAGACCATGTTTTAGGTCTTTTCTGTATCGAGAAGTTGCTTTGTGAACTTGAACACCACCAGTTTCTCATCTCTACTGGGGAATCAGTATTTGCATACTTTCAAGAATGTGACAATGAGCTGTCAGCATATATGAATGAGTTGCACAATCTCTAAAGTCTTGTCTTAATGTCTTGGATTTTTCTGTAAATTCAAGAAGTTGAAGTAGTGTAGAAATATCAAAGCATCCCTGCCACCCCTCTCTGGTGTGTGTGCTTATAGACCTAGAAATACATCATCAGTCATGGGACTCATTTTGCTTCATCTATATGCAGTTGAGAGTCCTTTCCCAAAAGTATCCCCTGAACCTACTATCTTTTTCACCAGTGTTACCACAGGAGCGTGAACCTATTCTAATTCTAAGATTGCAAATCTGATATCTGATATTCCTATAACACACTAATTCTAAGATTGCATGATTTCTAGTATCTAATGTTCCCATAACACACTAATTCCAATATTATATAGACATGAAATTACAAATAATTCCATATCTTCTGCTAGTTCAAGGATTCAATGAATATGTAATAGATGCTTAGTTTAAAAAATGTGATAGATTTTAAAGCCAGTAGGATGTGATCATTATCATATGTTTTATAAATGGGATAGACTATTCAGTGAGTATAATTGTGAACTCTACACCACACGTTTGTTTTGATTTTATTTGTTCTCAAGATGCTGTCTCTGTCCCTATCTCTTATTTGTCTTTCTCAGTCTCTGTCTCACTCCCTCCTCCCTGTCTCTTTCGTCCATTTGCCTTGTCCAGATTAGTCATAAAGACATCAATACACTTGGATGGCTACAGATACACAATATACAGTTTTTCAGAGTTCCAAAGACCTAAGAAAGACAAAAGTCTAAGCCAAAAACCCATGTACAATGAAGTGTTTATTTTCAAAACTGAAATTAAATGCATTTACAGAGATGTGACAATTATTTCTAGGTAAATATTCTTTGCTGCATTTGATAAGATCAAGAAGAAATGTCATTCCAGATAAGCATTCTCTAATATATCCAAAAATTCATAATTTGCTCAAAATGTCCTAGAGTGTGAAATTGGAGATCAGGTAGTAGGTAGTATATCTGTAAGTTTAACTTTTCTGTGTGTGTTTTCTAGTCTTAATGCTTGAACTCAGGGCCTGGGCACTGTCCCTGAACTTTTCAGCTCAAGGCTAGCAATCTACCACTTAAGCCATAGCTCGACCTTTGGCTTTTTGGTATTTAGAGAAAAGAGTGTCATGGGCTTTCCTGCCCCAAAATGACTTTGAACCACAATCTTCAGATCTCAGCCTCCTGAGGATAGACATGAGCCATTGCCTTTTTGAAGGTTTAACTTTTAACCTAATAGATTCCAACCTATAAACATTAGCTTCATGTACTAGGTGAGCCAACACCTAGTGAGAGGCATTCCACTCACTCACATAGGAGCAGGATGCTCCTCACTCACTCTAGCATGAAACCAGACTCAACCCACAGACAGTTTCCCCTCCTAAGGCACTGAACACTCACACCTTGGCTCTCCTACAGGAGACTGAGACTGAAGCAATTACTTGCAGGTAAAAACACTGTCCATGGACATCTTATGACTATACAACTGGGATAGTTTTTGTCAACTACAATTCAATTACTGGTTATTTGTTTAGCTATTTCAGGCAACCCTCTTTTAACTTATTTCTTTTGGAAGACCAGCACTAATACCACTTTTTTCATAACTTTTTACTTCACATAGATAACTTATGAGAGGGAAAGAGAATCTTGTCCTTCGAGGATCAATTTCCTAGCATCTTTATTCCTTCTTTAGGAAAAAGAATAAAGCAGGGAAATAAAGAATGAACCAAAGGATAGAAATTGTTTTTCACTTTTTGTCTTCTAGTTTTTTACCTGCTAGTGTTCTGCAAAATAATTCATCCATTCCAACAGACACCAGAAAGGAAAAGTTTTGCTTCATTAAGACAAAAAGAATCTAGTTATAAAATTAATATTGAAAACATATGCCCACAGTTAGATTGATTAGCACAGGCCAAGAACCAGAAATCCATTTGGCATAGGCCCCAAAAGTCAATATCTGGAAGAACAATAATTTAAATCCTAATCCACATTTTTCTAGTACAGTAAAGCATTTCTAAAGTTTGTGTATGCTAATTGCATTCAGATGCACCAACAGCATGATATTATTAAAAGTGAGAGAAAGAAAGCCAAATCCCATTATCACAAATAACGTTTTATGTTTCCACACCTGAATAGTTAGCTTATTTTTTATATATAACTGTAGTTTCAATGAGGGACTAAATTCCAGGATGGGGAGGTGATGCTATCCTATTGAAACATTTGTGTATTGAATCTGGAGGCTGAGAATCAAGAAGTAAAAGTACTTACAATAAGATACTGTGAAATATTCTGAATTGCTAACGAGTACCGTAAAATTGAAACTAATGGAAAACATATACAAGTAAAATTATATCCTGCTATTAATAGATAATAAAAACAATGCCTCTGAAACTATACTAATGGAAAAGATTTTGCAGAGCTTTTCAAAGGACAGATGAAACTAAAACACTTGCTGTCTAGATAAAACTCTCTTACCTTGATCTGACCCTTTAAGTTTCATTCAGCCCCAACTGGGTGTGTACTGCTGAGAATTTATCATATATTAAGAAAAGACTATGT
This sequence comes from Dipodomys ordii, assembly GCF_000151885.1. NCBI lineage: Eukaryota > Metazoa > Chordata > Mammalia > Rodentia > Heteromyidae > Dipodomys > Dipodomys ordii. The sequence continues at coordinate 4,927,355 of NW_012267288.1, forward strand.
ATCAAGACAGAGTACATGAATTTTGGCTGTAAGTTCCATTTTTTAACTATGTAGGATAGTTAAAACAGTTTAAAACAGTAGGTCCTGTTTTAAGGTTCCAGGAGCACATACTTGAGAAAAGACAATCTGCTCCAATAAATGGTGCTGGTAAAAAATGGATATGCATATACAGAAAAATAAAGCTAAATAGGATTCTCTCACCACACACAAAATCAACTCAAAGCGAGTCAAAGATCTTCGTGTTTATGCCTGAAATTATGAAATGACTACATGAAAATTATTCAGTACTAGAGTCGAAAATATTTAGTTTAGGTAAGACCCTAAAAGTTCAGACAATAAAATAAAATGGACAAATGGGATAATATAAAACAAGAAGCTTCTGCACAGCAATATATGAAGTAATCAAAAGAATTTAGAGACAACGTATAGAATGGGATAAAATATTTGCAGATGGTACACTGAAGAAGAATTGATATCCAGAGTAAGTAGCTCATAAACAGATGAACGCTAAAATAAAAATCTAATTTAAAAGTGGGCTAAAACCTAAATATAAACATCTTTTTTTAAAAAGAGCAGCCAACAAAGCATAGAGGGGAAAAAAAACCAATTTCACAGAAAAATGCACATCAAAACCACAATGATTTTCCATTTCATCCCAGTTAGAATGGATGACATCCAAAAGACAAGAAATAGCAGATGCCGGTGAAGATGTGGAGCAAAGGGAAGTCTGATGTGATTGGTTGGAATGCAAATTAGTTTAGCCATTATAGAAAATAGTATGGAGATTCCTTTCAAACAAAAATAGAAATACCATATGAAGGGGCTGAAATTTTTATACCAAAGGATCCTTGCACCTATCCATGTTAATTGCAGCATTTTTCACATTAGTCAAAATGTAGAATCAGCCCAGATATTCTTCAGTGGAAATAGAGCTGTGGCTCAAGTGGTGAAGTGCTACCCTGGAGCTGAAGAGCTGAGGGACAGAGCCCAGGCTCAGAGTTCAAGCCCATGACCAACCAAAATAAATAAACAAATAAAAATAACATAGTAAATCCCAGCACTTTGCATAAGTAACATATGCTAATAGTTATAATAAAATAGCAAACAAAAAACAAAGCTTTATTTTATTCAGTTGTATTGTGTTATAGTATTTCCCAACTACAATGGAACTACAATTCAAGAATAAAACTTGGTATGTTTTGCAATATGGATTATATATGAACAGAAGATGAGAAAGAAAGTATAGAAGGCAGTGGGACTTAAGTTGAATCTTGAAGTAGCGTAGTTAAGAGTGTCAAAGATCTGGTGTAAACAAACTTGACCTCTTGGTTTAACTTGATTAATATAGACAATAGAACTGAAACAGCTAACAAATCAGTATCATTAGGAAGAAATTGTACAGGAAGTGAACTTTATAGATCTATAGATCACTGATGATTTTGTGACAGCATTGAACCTTAAAGTTTTTATTGCCTCCAGTAATCTTTATAAAATTAACTATCATTTTGCTAAATTAATTTTAAGGAATATTGAATCCTCAAAGTTCCTAAGTTTCCTATACAAATTTTCTATAAATGCATAGACAAAACACATTTCCTACACTCCCTTGGTAATTTATATGTGTTTTTTTCTGTAAAGAAACTCATAATATTTTAAGTTTCATGCTTCTTGCTAATTCATCAAGATAACACACTGAGGCTTTTTTTCTTTATAGAATTTCTTTTAGCTGGAAGTGTGGCTCAGTGGTAGGGCACCTGCCTAGAAGTTCTTTTATTGAATTTCACTAACTACCTTAAAGGACATTAAAAGATAGTCAAATAAGTATTACCAAATTTATAGCTATTAAGGGAAACTTTTCAGGCTCTATAAGTATGTTGTATATATACTACAGCTTTCTACAATATTAAATTTCTGATATTTAAAAGCAGTTCTCTGAGGATTGAGTATAAAGAATGTTCTTTCATTTTATAATCACCATGGATCTATGTTCAGATCACTTTTTTTTGCCAGTGCTGGGACCTGAACTCGGGGCTTGGGTACTGTCCCTAAGCTTCATTTGCTCCGGGTTACCATTCTACCACTTGAGCTACAGCACCACTACCAGCTTTTTCTGTTTATGTGGTACTGAGGAATCAAACCCAGGGCTTCATGCGTGCTAGGCAAGCAATCTACCACTGTCACATTGCTAGCCCTCAGATCACTTTTATCTGTACTTTTTAGAAAGGAATGAAAGAAAGACTAGATTGTAGATCAATGTCTCAACAAGTGGCTTAGAGCAAAATATCTCACTTTTGACTGGGAGATAGCTGACTTGCAGAGCACATGCCCCAAACTGTGCAAGGCCTTCCTTTGGTTCAATTCTTACTACGCAAAACAAAAACAGGAAAACAACTTTTGGCTTTCCATCATTTGGGGACTCACCCCAAACCTTTAGTTGTAGAAATATCCTCAAAAAAACATGGATAAAGCAACTTTTTCTTCCTTTGATTCTGCAAGTGATCCAGAAACTGGTTGATCACCCTAGATACACAAATTGCCAAATCAATTAATCTGAACTGCATCTTCTTATAAATTATCTATTGAAAGACATTGTGGGATATTAGTCATTACTATTCACCCAGTACCAGAAAATGTACCAGAAAAAACACACACACAAAATCTGAGACTTCTAATGCCAACAGATAAACCATTGCAGGATCTCAAAAGCTAATCATTGTTGGATCATCAAGGTTTCACTAGGAGATAATTTCTCAAACATTTTCTTTTCCTAGCTTGGGCCCATGAATCCTTTCAATAAGCTAGCTAGTTAAGAAGTCTAGCACTATTACCATTTCAACTGAGGAGCTGCTAAGACCCACTAGAAAATAGTTTATTGCAGCCTTATTTACCATTGCTAAGACATGGACCAACGCAGATGCCCCTAACTAGATGAATGGATCAAGAAAATGTGGCATATATACACAATAGAATTCTATGCCTCCATCAGAAAGAATGACATTGCCCCATTTGTTAGGAAATGGAAAGACTTGGAAAAAATTATATTAAGTGAAGTAAGCCAGGCCCAAAGAAACATAGGTCCCATGGTTTCCCTTATTTGCAATAACTAGTATATGTCTGAATCCAGCAGAAAAGGTCAGATGTTAGGGAAATGAACCCTAAGATAGGTATTCAAGTGTTTTTTTTCTTTCATGCGATTGTTTCTAACACATTTATAAAATTATTTCTTTGTTGCTTTGTATGTCCCTCCCCCACGGTCTAACCCCTGCTTTCACTATATTTGATGTTGGTATAATTTGTGGAGCGCAAGGGAAAAACAAATCGTTTAAATAGGGATACAGTAGACCCATTGCAACAATGAGAAGTACAAGTCATTATGTCGAAAACGAACTTTACAACTTTGAGGGGGGAGGAGGGTTGGGTGAGGGGGTAGGAGGAAGATGGGATGGGAAGGGGAAACAAAGGAGGAGGCTACAATGCTTGATAAGAAATGTACTCATATCTAGCTCATGTAATTGTAACCTCTCTGTACAGTATTTTCACAATAAAAAAATAAGTAAAAAAAAAAAGCAAGTTAAAAAAAGAAAGAAAATAGCATTTAAAAGAGATGTACTTCCCACACAAACTTCACAACCTCAATCCTAAAATGAGAACTTCAGAGTGTCAATTCTGAGCTCAGAACTGTGACTGGGAGTAAAGAAAAACTTCATGGAAGTCTAAGAGTTGGAAGTTGAGGATTACTACCCATGTTGTCTTCTAGCCCCTGAAAAAAGCTTTCTCAAAAATAGGGAAACGGGCTGGGAGGGTGGCTCAGTGGTAGAATGCTTGCCTTGCATGCATGAGGCCCCGGGTTCAATTTCTCAGCATCACATATGCAGAAAAAGTCAGACGTGGCTCTGTGGGCTCAAGTGGTAGAATGCTAGCCTTGAACTGAAAAGCTGAGGAACAGCGCCCAGGCCCAGAGTTCAGGTACCACAACCGACCAAAAAAAAGGGAAACATGTTGAAAATGAATCTATAAGTGTACTCCATAATGAAAAATAGAGTAGAGAAGCACGGAAAGGGAGTTTTTCTAGTTTTGACTTACAAATAAGATCAGCCTATGTGATAAGAGGCTATTTACTATGAATCTCTTCATGACCACAGTTGGAGTAGAGCCAAAGAGGCCACACAGGAAAGATGACCAGAATGCACCTGGCAGAGTTTGGTGACAATGGAAAAATAACTAGAAATATATACTGGAAAGTAGAACTCTAGTTTCTTTAACCAAAGGCTTGAATCTAAAGACACAGAGTGGGATCTCACCACCATATCATAACTCAATTCATCAGTTAGTAATTAACTATTAACTCAAAGGTTAATGGCTATTACTTGTCAAGTTAAGGATTTTGTAATATAAAAATATGAGCTTTGGGCTGGGAAGGTGGCTCAGTGGTAGAGTGCTTGCCTTGCATGCATGAGGCCCTGGGTTCGATTCCTCAGCACCACATAAGCAAAAAGAAGCCGGAAGTGGTGCTGTGGCTCAAGTGGTAGAGTGCTAGACTTGAGCTGAAGAGCTGAGGGACAGTGCCCAGGCCCAGAGTTCAGGCCCCACGACCAGACCAATATATATATATATATATATATATATATATATATATGAGCTTTATGTAAACTTTAGAGTTCAATGTACAAGTGACAGGAGGGATCAAAAATATCAGAGAAGAATAATACAGGAAACAAAATAACGGAGGTGTTCAGGTTGCATGAGTTTTCTGTAGTGACTAAATTATAGGAAAATAGATCAATTTACTTGATAAATGAATTTTATTAAATAAACAAAAAGGTGATTGGCATTAAAAAGAAAGATCAGTCAGGTTGACATGATGAGGTAAAGAATTTAGATTTGCTGCTACAAAATTTGGCAGTCATTACACATTCCAGAATAAAAAAAGTACATCTATATTTATGTCTATAAAGTTACAACATTTATTCAGGCTTGGTGGCTTATGCCTATAATCCCAGCTATTTGGGAGACAGAGTTGAGGAATGAGGATCAAGGCCAGACTAGGAAAAGGGTAGCAAGGCCCCATTAAAAAAAATAACTAAAGTAAAAGACCAGTTGGAGTTGTGGTTCATGTGGTACAGTGCCTTCCTAACAAACAAGGCCCTACGTTCAAAGCCCAGTATTCTAGAAAGGAAGGGAGGGAGGGAGGAATGGAAGGATGGATAAAGAGGGAGAAAGAGAAAAAGAGTGGGAAAGAAGACAGGCAGGCAGGGAGGAAGGCAGGAAGGCAGGAAGGAAGGAAGGAAGGAAGGAAGGAAGGAGAGAAAGGGAGGTCACTGACAATTTGGTAAGTAGAGTGAAGGCAGAAGGAAAGCAAAGTACACAAAGGACTTTCTAACTTTCTTTGAAGAATGTCACTGGAGATATGATTCATACTTTGACAGCTTTGTGATTTAATAGAAGGGAAAACACATAGTGAATGACTGAAGTTGGAAGGCACCAGAAGATACCAAAAAGTCATTCATTTAGCATCCAAGAGATTTCACTGAAAGCATCCTATGTACCCAACAGTGTGCTTATTGCTAAGGACAAAATGGCAAACACAAGAAAATGGGGCTCCAGTGCTTCTGGAAAACAGTAGTGATCATTACAGTCATTTATCGAACAATTACTTAAATGTGCGTGCATATTCCTTTGGACAATACTGTTTCCTGAAGACAAAGTCTGTTTTGAAAGAACTATTAAAAAAAATAAACCCAAGCTGGCTACTAGTGGCTCACACCTGCAATTCTAGCTACTCAGGAGGCTGATCTGAGGATTGTGGTTCACTGACAGATAGCCTGGGCTGGGAAGTCTTTTTATCTCCAATTAACCATCAAAAAGCCAGAAGTGGAGCTGTGGTTCAAGTAGTAGAGTGCTAGTAGATCAATAAAGCTCAGGGACAGCACCAGGCCCTGAGTTCAAGCACCAGGACAAAACAAAAGAGAGAAAGAGAGAGGGAGGGAAGGAGGGAGCAGGAGAGGGACAGGGAGAGAGAGGGAGAGAGGGAGGGAGGAAGGGAGAGGGAGAAAGAGACAGAGACAGAGACAGAGAACCTCTAAGAGAAGATCTCACTTCATGTGAGATATGCAGGATGCATAACAGTTATCTAGGTAAAGGGCTGTTCAGGCAGAGAAAGAGCCCTGGGAAGGGCTTGCAGGGAAGGGAGTCTGGTACAGGCTAAAGGTGAAAAGACTGCTGTGGGTTCCATGATGAATGGTGATTCCCTCAGATAGGAAGTAAAGGAAGAGAGCATGATGGTAATATTAGAAAGGAAGTTTGTGTGTGCTGTATTTTGGAAACTTCACATTTAGAATGTCTATAAAACACTAGCTTATGTATCGATGGCAAGGAGGTGGATAGTAATGCTGATTAAAATGCTGGTTCATCAGTGACCACATGGGGCTTTCATTTATGGCTTACTAAGGTTGCCACAAAATAATCATAAAGAGAAGAGAAAAGTAGGCTAAAACTTGGACCTTAGAGAAAAACAAATGATTAAAAAACAAGTGAAGCAAAGTGAGCGACTATGATTTGGGAAAGGAAGGGAAGGGAACTCACAGAAATGGGGGGACAAAGGGTGGAACAATTCAGCGGTGATACTCTCTAGACACTGTGTTGGAGATGAACTTTACAACTTGGGAGGGAGGGATTTAAGGAGGGGAGAATGTGGGAGAAAGTGAGGGTGACACTGTTCAAAATAAAAATAAATAAAATGAGGGAGTAATAGAAAATGCAAAGTAACAGAAAAACTAGAAGCCAGATATAAGAGTGAGTCATGAGAGACAATGTCAGCTATTTCCAAAAACGCTGGTTCACCAGATCACATGTTACAGTCTAAGTGTAACGTTCAACACAGATGTCAAGCTTGGTCAAGTCACAGACCACAGGTAACTTTAGCTAAAGCAGATTGAGCCCAGGAGCCAGTCAGAAAAACTAGTGTGCAATTATAAAAAGCCAAGTTCTAGAAACTTTAAGAAACAACAACAGCAAGAAAACATCTATTTCCATTTTCTAGCTCTTAGATACCCTTATACTTTTTATAAAGACTTGAGCCATCACTGAGACTGCAAAGTGAGATGCTGGGTATAGGAAAATTCATAGGGTTTTTTCTAGATAGCCTAATAGATTTTTTTTTTCTTTTTGGTCGGTCGTGGGGCCTTACCTCTGAGCCTGGTGCTGTCCCTCAGCTCTTTAGCTCAGGGCTAGTGCTCTACCACTTGAGCCACAGCACCGGCTTTTTCTGCCTATATGGTGCTGAGGAATTGATCCCAGGGCCTCATGCATGCAAAGCAAGCACTCTACCACTGAGCCACCTTCCCAGACCAGCCTAATAGATTTTTAAAAAGCAAATATGATATAACTTGAGAGATGAATATTTTTGGTTTTGTGATTTTCTTCCATAATCGGATTTGGTTTGCAGAAAGGCAAAAGTTACACGTGTGGGGCAGATACCATCTTCTACACACAGCAGATTCCAGACGCGCATTCAGTGGTTTGGGTAGCTAGGCAAATACTCTTTCTTCAGTTCCGGTACTTTCCACTGGACTTTCACCTTCTCAGTCTGAACTTGTCTATTGGGGAAGCAAAGAATGTGGTAGAAGCATGTGCCAGCAAGTGTTTGTGTATTTCCAAACAGAACCAAAGAACGAAGGATATAGACTGAATAACTTTGAATGTATTAAAAAGAAAATGACTCCCACAAAGTGACAGGTAAACATATATTTAAATGACAAGCTGTAATGAGGTATACATAAAGAACTTATACATAAAGAACATATACATAAAGAACACATGCAAATACTTCAGGAACCATCAAAGCAATTGAGATAATACACATGTCCAACATCTCTCAGTTTCCTTTGTATCTCATTCTGTTGTGGGTTTTTGTTTGTTTGTTCTGTGATATGAACACTTAATGTGAGACCTACCCTCTTAGCTTTTTACTGGTTATTTTGGAGGTAAACAGAGAAGCTTTGGGACTTTCTTCCTGGTGTGGCCTTAAAACACATCCACTGAATCTCAGCCCTTACAGAGCTAAGGTTCCAGGCATCTTTAAAAATATTCATTATTTAATTTTCTAGAATACTAATCAACTCCAAAGTAGAACTATATGGCATAGTATGAGGTATATTTTTTAAATCTGAACAATGGATTGATTTTATTATAAGCGGCACATGTTTGCTGCCTTAGATTTTATCTCATTCCCTTTAATCAAATGTAACATACAGTAGATTAAATACATACTAAATATTACTTTTCTCTATCAGTTTGGCCCAACCTTCAAGACAGTAATGATATAGATTGTGCCTTTCCCAAGTGACAGAAAACCTTAAGTATCATCCCAGTGTTTAGATCAGGCACTGAGATGTGAAGAGCAAATGCCACTTGTCAAGGTCACTCTGTACTTGCAAAATGGAAAGGCCAGGTGTTAATCTGAAGCCTAAATTCTTATCCTCACATGATAATCCAGTATTACATTAACAGCTAAATGAAAGAAATTGGAGACAAGGTTACAGCATATAACAAAACAAGAAAAAACAACAACATACTAATATGTAGAAAGGAAAAAAAAACTGGTTAAAATATGTGAAGCCAAAACTTCTTACGTGGTTTGGACATTTGTTGCTGCAGCTGAAAATGATTAAATTAAGAAATCCCAATCAAACGTTCACAGAATGACTTTTATCTTGGAATCAGTTTCCACATTACAATCATTTTTTTATTATTTTCTTTTGTCTTGACTGCTCAGTTTCCCTTAGTTCCCTAACTCTGACTTTCCCTAAATATTTCTCTGCCTTCTTCTGTGACTTCTGTTGTTGATTCTCCTTCAATCTCTGACATTTTGAGTCCCAGATCCTCCTCCCATCAGCCTTAACTAGACTATGTGGGAGCCTACACTGTGAACTAGGAGAAAATATTTAACCCTACATAATTAACACCAATGTTATTATCCAATCACATACCTATTGGGCACCAATTACTAGACAGCAAGAAAGAAAAAGAAAAGCTCTTTTCATGGACGTTAGAGCAATCCCAAATTGGCTGTGCTTTTTCAGGCTATAACAATTTCTATGCAAATTGCTGCAACATTGGGGTTGCATTGGTTTGAAAAAGTCTAAGGTAACTTTGATAGGAAAATGACAACATTTGCAAATATCATCGGTAGCCACATCAAAAACACAATGCTTGAGGTGCACAAAGTGAAAATAAAGAGTACTGCTGGCAGTCTACCCACACAGAAAGATAGCCATCACCACCAGAAATGTTTATCTCTCCGGGCAGAAGACTGAGTGCTTAGCAAACCAGGAACAATATCACAGGCCCTAAGAATTAGGGTGTGATCAAAGCAATCTGGAGGTCCCTGAAGGAACCAGGATATGAGCTAATACACATGTTTTCAAGATAAAGATGCACTCACATTCTGTATATGTAACAGATATATTCGATATATGGCCCATAGCATCCTAGCTTAAACCACACCCTTTGAGCTTCAAAGAAATTTAGAGAACTAAGCTAGGCATGGTGAGATCTCTTGGTTATTATGGTTTTAAGGCCTGAAACCTTGAAATTCCTTACATTTCTTCCGCATGGAGATATTTAGATCCCGAGCCCTTTAATCTAACTAAAAAGAGATATTTGGAATGTCTGTGCACTCCAACCAGATTGAAGAGTTATTTTTCAATTAATACCACACTCTGAGGAATTTTCTGGCATCTGCCACTAAAGGGAGTAAACTGAAAGAAGATAAAATAAACTTTAAAAACATGAGAGAAAAAAACAGCAGCACATTTTAATTAACTTCCGGTGTGATTTAAAAGACAGCCTTAACCACAAAATGTCAGTTTTCAAAATGTTGCTCTTTTTTTAACTTTTGCCAGACAGCATGACTCCACTGCCACTTATTAGAACTGATTTTTTGATGACTTCTTTCTTATAAAAGTAATTAATTCATAAATGGGAGGATATTCTGAAAAAAAAATCTCAGAAGAGCCAAAGATTATTGACATCAGTAACTTGTTTTAAATTCATCTAAACTAAAATATTAATAAGACTCTCTTAAAAGTGTAGGTCAAGGCCATATTCAAGTTGCTCTATTTTCCCAAATGGCATATCACAAATTTCCCAGAGTCTTCAACAAAGGAAAGTCTCTAGCTCCCTAGGTGTATCTAATTAGTCTTCTGCCTCCTATATTCCTAATGTTTGCACGATATCCTAACTACAGCAATAAAACAGACTTGTAAGCCATACCACCTATTTATTAGCATTTGGAGAAAAATCCCCCATTATATCACCATTGTAGATAAAAATGTCTTTATTTAAATGCAGTGTGTTCTATGTACTGTGTTAAACACTCAAATGTTTGGGGGTTTTTACTGTATAAAAGATCAGATTGGGGCTGGGAAGGTGGCTCAGTGGTAGAGCACTTGCCTTGCATGCATGAGGCCCTGGGTTCAATTCCTCAGCAACACATAAGCAGGGGAAAAAAGCCGGAAGTGGCGCTGTGGCTCAAGTGGTAGAGCGCTAGCCTTGAGGTGAAGAGCTGAGGGACAGCGCCCAGGCCCAGAGTTCAGGCCCACGACTGGACCCCCCCCCCAATAAAGAAAAAGAAAAAAGATGAAATTGTCAGCGGAGTGCCAGTGGCTCACGCCTATAATCCTAGCTACTCAGGAGGCTGAGATCTGAGGATCACAGTTCAAAGCCAGCCTGGGCAGGAAAGCCCGTGAGACTCTTATCTCTAATAAAACACTACAAAACTGGAAGTCATGCTGTGGTTCAAGTGGTAGAGAGCTCGCCTTGAGCTGAAGAGCACAGGGATAGCGCCCAAGCCCAGAGTTCAAGCCCTACAACTGACTAAAACAAAAAACAAACAGTAACAACAACAAAAGATGAATTGTATATTGGAAATACTTCTACTTCTATCAAAATCTTACTCAGAGTAGAAGTCTTATTCTTATGAAAAATCCATCTTTAAGACAGAAAAGTTGCCCAATGAAATTAGAGCTATTTACAGTATGTAAATTGAGTACTTGTACTTAGCAAAGTTGGTGATACAATAATAAGATCTGCAGAAGTTTTATGCCACAAAAATTGACTCACCAAGTTGGCAATTTATTCAAGATTTCCCAAATCCGTTTTGACCTTAGCCAAATATATGTTTTATTGTTCTGATGATGATGTAGAGTTGTTTACTGATTAGCTATCTGAAGAATAAGCAATGCTTATTATATTTTGTTCGTTAACCTGGATAGGGTTTACTTGCCATAGTTGTTCTATTACTCTACTCTTCATTACCTGAGGGAAGATACCATCATAAAGAGGCTTGTTTAGCTCACAGCTATGGAGACTCATGAGCATTGAGTCAGTAGCATTCACTTGGTTCTCCTGGGGAATTCATGACAAATTCAAAGAATACATCTAAGAGGGAGAGACCCATCACCAAACCAGCCAGCAATACTAGCACAATTCTGGATTCCGGTTCACACCTAACAATTGTCTCTCATGAGAGCTCAGGAAACATCTGAGAGCTACCTTACTCTCTCCTAAAAGGCAGGGCCTTCAATGATCTCAGCACCCCTGACTAAGTTAGTTGGCTTAGTTTCAACACTGCCTTGCACACTGCCACACTAAGGACCAGACTCCCTACACATTCAAGGCCGTAGCAATTATATATTGGTGAAAACGTAGCAGCCTTTTTAAGAATTGTATTGAAAAGCATGGTAACATGAAGCCTTCATTCCTATAGTAGGTGTAAATCAGGTATGTGAGAAGTGAACCCTAATAATGCAGTTCTTCATTCACTGTCACTGGCAATGATTCAGTCCACCTAAGGACTCAGTCTGGGAGTCACCTGACTAAGCACAGACATCTTATGAAAACATCAGTGGAGAAGGCAGACAATAATATTGTTTACCTTAGGGCCTTATTCAAATGTCAGACATGAGAAGAAAGATTAGGAGCTCCACATTTTTATGTGCTTTTGAAAAATGATTGAAATTTTGAGGACTGAAGTATTTTCTTACATGGCTATGAACATTAATAATTGACTACCCACAGGTTGAAAGAAAGAGGTTATAATATTTAATGTTCACATGTGAAAATGGAACTAGGAAAATTGAGGGGAAGGTGGGGTTGAGATGGGGGAGAACAATGAAAGGGATAACATTGATCAATATGCATTGTATTCTTAAATCAATATGTTTACCTTTGGTATAACTACTTTAAAACAGTTTTCTTAAAAATTTACCTCTCTTTCATACTGTTTCCCTCTCCTTTTGACATCAAGCCTGAATAGGAATCAGGCAGCAGATTATAATGCCCTTCTTCTTGACTGGCCAGACTCAGAATTCTGTTTCTGCAAGGTTGTTCAAATCAATGGCATATATGGAACTATGGAACTATATGGACCAAACTTCCCTAGGATCCAGACCTTTTCTTAGGCGGTAGCTGGCAAAACAAGAATCACCTGCCCCAAAAAGTAGATAAATCACCTTTTCCTGCCTGTCAAGTACACAGAAATGTGGCCCATTTCTTGATATATAAAGGGGGAAGAAAGGATCAAAAGCCCAAATTGCAAATGAGTCCTCCTACTTTTGCCCATATTACTGAAAAACTAAAAAAAATATAAAAGTAAAGTATAACCTATTATCAAAAGACAGACTTCTCACCAAGCAGGATCAAAATCAAATGCTATGTGCTCCTCTTGGTAATGCTTCTCAAGGCCTATTTCAAAAGAGCTGTGGGTACTACCTCTTCCTGCCTGTTCCTCCCTCCTCTAAGTTTCAGGGCCAGCCACTTACGTAAGCTTACAGTAGATCATTCTGATGATTAATATTGGTTGTCAAATTAATTGGATTGAGCGTTCCTAGGTTAGGAAAGTATAGTGGGGGGGGGGAGGAGGGGCCTAGGTACAAGAGGATTAACTAAGTAGGGAAGCACGGGTGGGAGAGGCTGTCTTACATGTGGGCCACATCATCAGACATCCTGGAAGCCCAAATGGAATACAAGAAAACAGCTGAATAGCACAGGCTTGCTTCTTTCTGCTTCCTGGCTACCATGATATGAGCTCTTCTCATCATACCCTACACAACATGATGAACTGAAACCTCAAAAATTGGGAGCCAACATATATCTTTAAGTTATTGCCTCAGATTTTTGTCACAGGGTTGATAAATTTGATGATATTTTATAAATGGAACCAAAGAAAGAAGTTGCTGCTGTGGTTTTACCTGACGTGCAGTTCAGAAGCCTTTGGACTGGTTTGTAGAAAGACTTTGTAAAAGTGGGTGAAGTGGCCAAAAGTGCCCGTGGTGTTGCAAGCAGAGCTTAAAGATGAGGGGCTAGTAGAAATGGAGACAATAACATTTAAGTGCCTAACAGTTTCAGATGGGAACAAGGTCTCTGATAGAGATGGGACTAGGGGTTATGCACAGTAGTCTGACATGTAGCTTTATAATATTTTGGGTTAAAGGGAGAGAAATTAATTTGGTAGAGGAAATTTGGGGGTAATGCAGTATTTGAGCTGTGGCATAGTTATTGCTGGCTTGTTTTAGTCAAGTTTACAATGAGAATGGGGAGCAAAGAGCAGACTGAAAATATTTCCTAAACTTGCAGCTTGGTCAGCAAATGTGCCTGTAAAGTTGCTACCAAAAAAAATGTGACTGGAGATTTACAATAATCAAAGAGAAGCTGTCCTTGAGTCTCCAGGGTACTTTGAACTTGGACTTTGGACAATATGGGAACTGTTAAGGCACTGTGAGGACACGGCCAGGCGCTGGGGACTAACGTGTGTAATCTTAGCTACTCAGGAGGCTGAGATCTGAGGATCATAGTTTGAAGCCAGTTGAGGCAGGAAAGTCTGTGAGATTCTTATCTCCAATAAACTACTCAGAAAAAGCCAGAAATGGGGTTGTGGCTCAAGTTGGATAGCACTAGCCACTAGTTTAAGGGCAGTACTCAGGCTCAGAGTTCAAGCCCCAGGACCAGGAAAAAAACAAAAAAAGGTTCTGAGAACTGCTGGAAACAAACTGAGTGAATTTTCCATTATAAGATAGAAGGTTTTGGAGGCCAGAATGTTATGGCTGAAGGAAATATGTCCAAATATCAAATTAACAAGAGATGGACTTGTGACCGTTAATCTTGATTGTCATCTTGGCTCGACTGAGACATACCTGGAAGAAGAATAAGTCATCCCCCTTGTTATATATGTGAGTGAGGGGTACCCACAGAGGATGCACTAAGAGAAAGAGATTAACTCTGAATTTGTGTGACACCATCAATAGGGGCCCAGATAGCATGAAAAAGGAAAGGAAAAGGAAGCCAAAGGAAGCGTGCTAGCACAGGCCTACATCTGTCTGCTTCCTGGCCACCAAGATACGTGGTCCTCTGTTCTATTATGCCTTCTAGGCCATCATAACCTGAACCTCTGAGTCAAGGCATGTCCTTCCTCCCCTAAGTTGATTTTTGAGTTATTTTGTTACAGAGATGTAAATTCAGTAATAATGCATTTGCTTTATCTTTGGTGCTTGCTGCTCTTTCACCAACACTGAGAACAGGGTAAAGAAAATACCCTTTTCCAATCTAGCCTCAGAAAGATACAACAAAGCCCACAATGACTGCTTTGATGAATCTAACAACTGTCACTTCATAGCTTCTCCTTTTCCTGTGTAGGGGTAGAGCCTACCGACAGGGTTAAATATTTCTTTCTAGAAGGGAAAGGGGAGAAGAAAACTCCTCTGTTATGCTTGTGACTGTGAAATCCCTCACTTAACTTCAATCCTTCCTCCAGTAGTCCACAAGAGTCTTTAAACATCTTAGCTTCCAAAGAACAGACAATAAAAAGGTAAAAATCAAGTCAGTTCACAAATCTTCTACTCTGTTTTTTAGCTTGTAATATTTACACTTCTGTAGAAATAAGGTGAGATATCCAATGATTAGGAAACAGGCTAGAATTATTAGCCATGAGCATTTTAGATTTGTAGTTCCCATGCTCAAGACTTTGTTTGCTCTGAATGCCTCATTCTAGAGTGAGATTATTTCCTCAAAGGCAGGAGAATGTAAGGTATTCAGACAATCTTGAGATGGAATGTTTTTAAAGCTTTTCTATTGCATAAGTGAACTATTATTCAGATAATTTGAGGAGTGTTCATTCCTTTGTTCTAGAAAATTACTACAATGAGCTTTTTAATATCACACAACTTCTCTTCATCAACAGTACTAGGTCTGATTTCAATTCCAAGGGGCCCATATTTGTTGAGAATGAAGTCACTAATAGTAATATGGGAAAGGCAGAGATGCATCTCTGCAGATGACTTTGTGTTTGAAGAAAATATGCTTAAGCAAGAGAAGGAAAAGAACAATGAACAGATGTGCCTCTGCCTGAAACAAACAAAAAAAAAAGATGGAATTATTTTTTTCATATCTGTTTTGTATCTGGCAACTTCACCAGATTCTTATTAATTCTAATAATTCTCCAGTTAAATGTTTGGCACATAATTACTAATTGCTCAGTGTAAAATTTTATGATGTTTATTTAAAGATAATATCTTTTTTAAAGTCACACCTGTTTGTAGTTCCTACTTTATTACTTTATAAGAAAGCAACTTTCTTATTCTTTTTATTTTAGTTGAATGGTGAAAAGAATATTGAGTTTCTTGAGTCATTTTGAGAAATATAGATTTGAGTACAAAATGCTAATGACAGAGAAAGTGAAAAACTGTTGCACTAAGTATAATGCAGTGACACATGAAATAGGATGATTAGTAAAAAATATATTCACAAAGAGAAATAGCTAAAGAATATTTCATAAGCTAAAAATAACTGGTTGGACAAGATAAGTAAGAAATAAAAAAACCATACTCCACAATTTTATCATGCACTTTGGTAGATGTATCAATAGTAATCAAGATTGTTTATTGTTATAAAAACTGAAAAGTATCATAGTATGGAAAAAGAAAAAATACTAAAAAAGAGGATGAAACAAATTATCAAAAAAGAGAAGGGTGAGAGGAGACGATTGAAGAGGATGAATATGATTAAATGACTCATTCATGTCTATAAACAATAGAGAAACAAAATCTGTTCAAATTGTTTTAAAAGGCAGGGGGGATACGAAACAGTGTTAGAGGAGGTGAATTTTTTTGAAGAAGAAGAGGTAAAGTTGATCCAAGTTTATCACAGTATATATTTAAATATCACAATGAAACCCCTTTGTATTATTAATATATGCCAACAAGATAATGAATCATCTACCTTCTCAGTTTATAAGCAATACATATTGATCAAGAGAAATCAGCACATAGTATTCTACCATGATTTCACACAATCTCATAATAATGATATTTGTATAAAGCTTCCATTCTGAATTAACTTGAAACATGTAGTTTGTAGAGATAATTCCTAGAACAATGCTGAGGGATTACTGTTGCTAAAAAAAATTAAAAAACCAAAAAATTCACAAATTAGTTCCAATTTGGAAAAAAAAAACCTTTTCTATGATCTCAATTGCTAATCATTATCCAACACTCATTCCCTTGCAAATCCCTTTCTACAGATCCAAATCTACCTCTAGCCTCTACAGGCAAACTTGTACTATACCCTTCCATATTTACACATCATTTTCAGTCCATCCTTGTACATAGATGGGACCCTGTTTACCCTACAGAGCAAGCTTTGAGCCTTTCCTTGAAGCAGAGGACTAATAGGAAGAGGAGAAGAAATTGGGAATGAAGACAGGTTCGAGAGAGGGGAAAACCTCGCCATTTTGCACTTCGTGACCAATGATTAGGGAGACCAGATCTGGGAGTGCACAGCAGCGCCCTTCCATGACTGTCTGCATGTCCAGCACAGGTCAACAGTATCTATGCTCAAAACTCAGGAAGCAGTATTGCTCATGGCATGGATGAATCTGCTCTGTTTTCACACACACACACCCAAAATAAAAATAAAGTATTTCTTGTGCTCTTCCCCTTCTCCCTCCAAGTCACTACCTTCCTTAACCAAACTCATTTCCTTTATTTAAAGGAAGAAAAACAGTGGCTTTTATTGCTTGCAAAAGCAAACCACAATGGAAGTTGTAGTTCATTTTTCTTTTGTTTCAAGTTCACTGATTATTCTTCTGGACAAGTGAGAAACTTCTGTTTTGCTTTGTTTGTGGTACTAGAAGTTAAACCCAGGGCCTTACACAAACTAGGCATGTGCTCTGCCACTGAGAGTTAATACTTCATCGACCACACATGGAAATTCTGAACACACACACACACACATACACACACACCAACATCAACAACAATAAAAAACACTACATGAGACTAATTTAACATTGAATGTGATAAATCACAAATCAGTATGGTTTTCTTTTTGTTTTTTTTTGTTTTGTCAGTGGTGGGGCTGGAACTCTGGGCTTAGGCGTTATGTCCTAGCTCTTCAGCTCAAGGTGAGGTCTCTACCACTTGAGCCACTTCCAGTTTTCTAGTGGTTTATTGGAGATAAGAATCTCATAGACTTTCCTGCCTGGGCTAGATTTGAACTGTGATCCTCAGATCTCAGCCTCCTGAGTAACTAGGATTACAGGCATGAGCCACTGGTGCTTAGCTACAAATCAGTAAGTTTACTGAACTATACTACTAAGGTTTTTCATATATGTCTACTGTAAAAAAAAATTTAAGTTATTCCAAAAACTATAGTCATTCAAAAGTTACAGAATAACTTGTAACTTTTGTAAAGTAAATGTGTTTTGGAGAAGCAATTTAAGTTTCCTTATGCTGATATTACAAGTATTTTTTTCCTAGTTTCATCCACCCACCTTCTAATCTTATAATCCATTGTTTTTCCTAGCTGTTCTTCTGTTTTCCAATGGTCCAAAGATCATTACCACAGTAATGGAATAGAGAAGACAGACTGGTCTGAATTTGGTCAATTCAGGAAGGCCAGTTTCATGTGCCTTTCTGAGCTCTCAACATTTATGTCTGTTGCTAATGATTTTATTCCAGACTCTGATCATGTTTTGACAATATTAGGGGAAAAAACAGCACATGAAACCTCTATTTCTATTTGCTTGCTCTGTTCACTCAGACATCTGCAACAAATGTATTATGAAATAGTTTTCCTTGGCACAGTTTTTGAGAAGTAATTTTTCCTCTTTTTTAGTTTCAAGACATCGTCTTAGGTAACTCTCTGAGACCAGGCTCTCAGATGTAGCTGTTGCTCTGACATATACTAGAGGCCTCATCAAAATTAAGGCATTAGCTTCTATCTTGCCCCAATACGAAAACAGAATACTAAAACAATAGACAAAGAGCAAGTAGTTACAAAAATAGTTACAAAAAAGTAGTTACAAAAATATCTGTAGAAAAATAAAAATTTGGAATAAACAGTCTTCAAAACTTGATAATATGAAAACAAAGAACTCAGTTAAAATATAGGCAGAAGATCTGAACAAACACTTCACCAATAATCTATACAGACAGCAAATAAACACATGAAATGACAACTCAACATCGTTAGTTACTAAGAAAATGTAGATTGAAGTCAAGCACTGAGCCAGCTACAGCTCTCATATATTGCTAGTGAGGCTGCAAAATTGTGGCAAATGGTTTGTTAATGTCTTTGAATATTAGACATACACTAGTTATATGACCTAACAAGCTAAGTCTCTGTACATACCCTAGGGAAACAAAGACCTTGTCCCCACACAAAGCCTGTATACAAAAGTTTATAGTGGCCTTATTCATAATCATGAGAAACTGGAAGCAATTCAAATGCTATTCAGTGAGTATCTAGATAGAAAAATGCAATATATATATATACATATATATATATGTATATATGTATGCATATATAATCAAAATAGATATGAAAATTTTAAAAGAACTGAAATATCAATGCATGCAAAAATGGATTAAAATAAGTGAAAGAAGTGAAATTTCATGTAAATTATTCCTTATATGATACTCTGTAGAAGATACAAATTTCAAGGTAGAGTTTCCTTCAGGTAACAGTGAAATCAGGATCAGTGGTTACCATGGATTACAGACAGTGAGATGAGGTCTACTACTAAAGGGCATTTTGGCAAAGCCATGGAAACAAAAATGTCATGACACTGGCACCAAAACTGACATGAAGATCAAAGACATGACATAGTCAATACAGGAATGAATGGATGCAACTACAGCCAGTTGAGTTTTGACAAAGGAGCCCAAAGCATCTATGGAAGGAAAGAAAACAGTATTCTCTTCAACAAATAGTATTGGGAAAACTGGATACATACGTATAGAAGACTGAAACTAGATCCTTATCTTCCTGTGTGTACTAGTTATCAATTCAAAGTGGATCATAGGTCTTAATGTAAAATCTGAATCCTTGAAACTACTATCAGAAAAAATAGAGAAAGACTGGGACATACAGGCAATAACTTCTTGACTAGAACTCCAAATGTCTGGACAGTAAGAGCAAAAATTGGGACTGCATCAAACCAAAAAGTTCCTTCACAGCAAAAGAAATGGATATTCGACTGAGGAGACAACCTACTGAATCAGAAATTATCTTTTCCATCAATACAATTGAGGACAGATTCATAACCAAGAAATACAGGGAGACTGAAGACTTAATCAGCAACTCAACCCATAAATGTGTACATGAACTGAACATACAATTCTCAAAAGAAGAAGTACAAATGGCTAATAAAAACATGAAGAAATGCTCAACATAGCTGGCCATAAAAACTGCAAATCAAAATGACATTGAGCCTTTATCTCACTGCAGTGAGAATGGGCATCCTCAAGAACACAAATGACAACAAATGCTGGTGAGATTGTGAAGAAAAGGAACCCTACTATACACTATCGATGGAAATATAAACTAGGGCAACCACTATAACCACTGTGGGCAGCACTCTGGAGGTTCCTCAAAAAAATAACCTAAGAATAGCCAGGCACTGGTGGCTCACATTTGTAATCATAGCTACTCAGGAGGCTGAGATCTGAGGATCACAGTTCAAAATCAACTCAATCACAAGGACGGTGAGACTCTTATCTCCAGTATGTTGAGGAGGTAAAAACATTGGTATCCTAATGATGCTGACATGTTGAGACTCACAGAAAAGTTAATTTAACACAAGATAAATTGAAACTATTTTAATGAGAAATTTTTCTAGAGTAAAAGAATCTAAAAATATAAAACAATGGCAATGCATCAATCTATTACAGGACATTTTATTGTTGTTTCTATTGTTTTAACACAAATAAAAGGCAATTTTAGAGCCAGGTGCTGGTGGCTCACACCTATAATCCCAGCTACTCAGGAAGCTAAGATCTGGAGGATTGAAGGTTGAAAATAGTCCAGCAGAAAAATCATGTGAGAAATACCCTCTCTCTGGAGAGACTGAATAGGAAAATCCCCAGTGTGTTTAAACACACTAAAAGACTATTTACCTAGTTAAAAGAGTATTTACTCTGAATTACTGATTGCAATAGACTGGCCAAGAAAAGGTAACTTAATGATTAGATTCTAATATAACAAAAAGTGTATAATAATGGGAATAAGCATCTTGCATTGTAATCATAGTTCACTATATTGGTCACGTCTCAATAATTGTTACAATGTCTCAATAACCTAAACATAATTATAAAACATTCTAGAAAAGGTAAGCACAAGGTACATGGCCTGGTGAGGGGTCTGGAAGGACAGTAAAAGAAAAGTGTATTTGTATTTTCTCCAGAAAATTTAGGTAAGGCCTAAGACAACAACTAGCAATGCCAAACAGTGTTATGGAAGTTAATATCAAATAAAATTGCTAAAAGAATTAGATTTGTAAAAGAAGCATTTGACTCCTATGTACATACATAATTTCAACTCAAACAAAAACTGATTTGTTTTTTCTTTTTTGTTGGTCATAGGGCTTAAACTCTGGGCCTAGGTGCTGTCCTTCATCTCTTCAGCTCAAGGCAAGCTCTCTATCACTTGAGCCACAGTGCCACTTCTGGTTTTATAATGGTTTATTGGAGATAAGAGTCTCACAGGCTTTCCTGCCCAGGCTGGCTTTGAACCCTGATCCTCAGATCTCAGCCTCCTGAGTAGCTAGGATTACAGACATGAGCCACCTGCCCCCTTGTTCAAAAACTGAATTTTAAATGCTTTTGAGAAATAGTTTCCCTTACCATACAAACAAAAATCTGTAGAGTTTGTAAAAGTGATTCTAATTCATGAATCCCCTGCAGGATGTCACTCACTAGAGGTTAAAATCTATTCCATTTCACAAACTTTGGAATGTAGGTTGGACTGCTAGTGCAATCTAGGGAAGTATTTGCATGACCTAGGCCTCTCACACACCTAAGCATATATTTAAGTTAACTGATTGGAAGATAAGAGATACACAGGCCACAAGTATGACCCCCAGTCCTCCCAGAGAAAGGCATCTCCTGTCCAGGGTCAGCTAATCTTCAGAAATGTGAGTGATCCCAGCCAACCCCAGTATAAACAGATTCACCAAAATCTGGGACTATACCAGTGCCCATTGAGCTAAGGCATTGATATTTGGGGTACATTCCTATTCAATAGCATTTTAGCAATAGATTTATACCATCTATTTTATGAAGCAACAAAGCCCTTCAACTAAAATGAGGTGTGATATAAGCCCAGTCACCAGGGATCCTTCATCTCTAGTAAGGGGGGAGTGGAGGAGGAGAAGAAGGAGGTGGGGAAGGAGGAGTTAGGGGAAGAGGAGGAGGAGGGGGAGGAGGAGGAGGAAGAGATAGTTTGATGTCTTCACCTTGTCTCATTGACATTCATTTCTAGGAATAACCCTGTCTCTCATGCTGATCTGACTTTTGTGGTTGAGGAATTAAATGAAAGCTCAAATGAGACAGTCTGAAAAGGAAGGAAATGGTCCCTGTTAACTAAATCATTAGATTTTGAGTAAACACCAGTATGTCATACAAACCCCATCTTGTAGGTCTCTGCATGCATTTAGATTTTCATTCAGTTAGTCATTCTGAGATGTGCTTGTCACACCATTTATATAGTCAGTTCTCTTCCCTCTAATTTGTAAAGAGAGGGAAAAACTCTTTGAGTTTCATAGCCCTTAGACTCAGACATAGTCTGAGAAAACACACCCCCATCCAAGCACTTTGACTTTTTTAAATAGCCCTATCAAATCATTGTAAAGGCCATGATTTACCTAAAGTGTTTAGTGTTTGGCAATTCATTATTTTGGAGGTGTTAATTGGTGCTGTTATTAATGTTTGTGCTAAAGCACTTGAGCCACAGTGAAGTGATATTATTAATATCACTTACTCAAATCTGAAGGAGGAGAACAGAGTCCTTACTCTTATTTACCCACAATATAGTCTTACCAGCATTCACCAAACCCTGTGACCATTGAATCTGACAGCTGGAGGCAATAAAAGGGAAGTGAACTAGAATTATGACACTCACCAAGATTTTCTGAGTTCCTTGTACCTGCTAGGTACTTTTCGTGGGTTTTTGTTCAGTAAAAATTTTATTGCAATAGTCTTATAAAATATATACAATATGCTTTCTAATAAAATCCCCATTTATTGATTTAAAAACCAGACAGCTTAACTGACTTGCTTCAGGCTACACACACAATCAGCAGCCTAGCTTGCGTGGAATTAGAACACTGTTGCCTCTTATGTCAATGTCAAGCTCATAGAACTCATAAACTTTATAGACCATGTTAGAGAGTTTGCCCCTATGAAAGTTAGAATGTGTTTGTGATTTTAACTAAGCATCACTATCCCACAATACTGTGAAATTTGTGAAATTATTTAATCACTTAATCACAATAAAGAAGTAAAAAATTCTTAAGGATATCTGTTTGTATTCCTGTTAAATAAATCTTCTATTAACCATGGGAAAAAAATGAAAGTCCTACCAATGTGCAATTAGCATAGTGCAGGACTCAGTTAGGGATAAAGATAGGAAAGCCTCATCAAAAATGGAGAACCACTACAGCCTAGTGATTAAGAAAGTAGCTGTAGGGTCACACAGTCTAGATCAGATGTCCAGATTGACATTCAATAGCCATGACAAATATTAGCCATTGCCTTGATGCTAAACCTCCCTCCCTTCCTCCCTCCCTCCCCTCTCCTCCTCCTTCCCCCCACCCTCTTTCTTTTGCTGGTCTTGGAGCTTGAACTCATGCCTGAGCTTCTTTTGCCCAAGGCTAGCACTCTATCATCTGAGCCACAGCTCCAATCCTAGCTTTATAGTAGTTTATTGGATAAAAAGATATGAGTCTCAGGGACTTTGCTGCTCAGGCTGGCTTTTAACCACAATCCTCAGATCTCAGCCTCACGAATAGCTAGAATTGCATGCATAAGCCACCAGTGCACCATCTAGAGCTTTCCTTTTTTAAAAGTGTAATACAATACTACTTATAGTAGACTTGAACCTCATCACGTGGCTATTCAAGATAACAAGAAGGGCTGATGTATAGAATACATTAGCTGGGTGAGTAGAATTTTAAAACAAATCCTTCAAAATTAACTAAATTGAGGAAAAGAAAAATAGATTCTTGGTAGGAAGTCAGTGCTCTTTACTATGGCCTTATCATTGGGACCTTTGAATCCTCCTGCCAAAAGAACACATCTGTGTCATATGCATATGCATATATACACAGACATATAAAGTATTGTGCATTCAAGGTAAAATTTCAAGGATACAACTTCTTCAAACTCCTTGCAGTTTAACAAGATGAATACCAGGATGCTGAAACATATGCTGTCCTGAGGAGGGGAGTGAAGAAGAGGTAGGGCAGAAGCATGGAGAGGTAGGGCAGAAGCATGGAGAGAGAAGAGTGGATCAATATGGTCAAAACATTCAATGTTCATATGGTAAAATGGAGCCAGGTAAATTGAGGTGATGGGTGGGATTGGAAGGGATGAGGGACAATGATGGAAGGGGTGACATTGATCAAGAGGCATTCTATTCATAAACTGATATGTTCAATCGAAGCTCCTGTATACAACTACTTAATGATTAGTTATAATAATAATAATAATAAAAACAACCACACTCTATAGGGAGAGCCCTGTGTCTTCCCCAAGCATTTCATCTAGCACCAGTGTACTATTCTCCTATCATGTCCAGATACTGTTCAGTTTGGTGACCTATAAACTCTGAGAGTTCTGCATCCAACACACTTCACACACTCAGGCAGAAAAGGAGTGATACAGCCAAGTTTAAAAAGAAAAGAAAAAGAAAAACTCCAGTAGAGGAATGGGAAGCAAGGAAAACATACCACATTCACTAGCTTTGGCACTGATAAAACCCAGCTGCACTGAGCTGAAAAGATGCCCAGCCCTGGCAGTGAAATCATTTCTTTCCTTGGCCCCTCTGGTAGACTCTGGTTCTACTTTCTGCAAAAATATTCTCATTCATTACCCGGACCTTTGGCTTTTTCTCCTGGAATATTTCCCCTTGTTCACTACCATCCATGGCCACAGTCAACTGGGTCTGGGAAGGTCTGACTTTGGAAATCTGCATGGCTTTGAGAGCCCAACTCCAACTGGGAACCAAGATTCGCTTAAGGGATTGCATTGCAAAAGGGCAGTATAGGTCAAATTGGAGGTCTCTTTGCCAATATCATCTTAGAAGAAATGTTTGTTTCCAATTACTTTCAAACACAATTAGCCAAGATCTTGTCTATATTTATTTTTTAAGTCTAGCGACTCTTAATTTTTTCTTTTCTATATTCTCTTCTTTATTGCTCTTTTCCAAATAAAAGGAGAGTATCTGGATGACATTTCATGAAGTGGGTTTTATTATCTTTAAGTCATTGCATAAAGGGGTTTCAATTTTACATCTTAATTTATGTACAATGCATCTTGATCAAGGCCATCTCTTCCATCATTCTTCGCGTCATCTATTCCCAATCCCACATACCCCCTCCTCAAGGTTCCATTTTCACATATTGAGTGATGATAATAGACAGACAGATATAGATATAGATATGAGTGGTTATACAGTATTTTGAATATTATATAATTTGTGTGTTCATATAAGAACTAGCATTCATATAATTCATAATTTATGAATACATAATATACAATATATGAATGTTATTACTGTATTCGCCTACCCTTCTTTGTTCCATTTGTCTAGCTCCCTTCCCCTTGAGCCTTATCCCCCTCTGAAAAAACATGTTTTATCCAGCCTGGTATTCATTTTTTTAAACTATAAATTAGTTGTTCAAAGGAGTTACACTACCAAAATCTTCCCCTGAAGATATCATACTTCAGTCAATATATTTGTGTATGTGTGTATGGCTCTGAATATATTTTCACATATATTTATAATTAGATGTTTCATAAAGGAATCAAAAAATATATGTTCAGGAAAAAAGGCACCTTCTTCGACAAATGGTTTTGGGAAAACTGTATATCTATATGCACAAGACTGAAATTAGATCCCTGTCTATCACCTTGTACTATATCAATTCAAAATCAAGTCAAAGACCTCAACGAACAACTTGAAACATTGGAACTACTATAGAAATGTGCAGGAAAAACATTAGACCTCATTGACTGGCAGGAACTTCCTGGGGCTCAGCAAGTAGGAGAGACAATTGACAAATGGGATTGCTAAAAAATGTCTACATGGTGAAAGACATAGGTACTAAGCTAAAATACAACCTACAGAATGGGAGATCTTTGTCAGCTATACAGCTGACTAGGGCCTAATATTCAGAATACACAGGAGCTCAATTACAAACCCCCAAAGAATCCATAACCCAATTAATCAATGGGCAAAGGAGCTAGTATCTTCTCAGTCATAGCGAAAATGGCCAATAAACACATTAAACACATAAAGAAATGCTCAACATCTTAAAGGAAATGACATTTGGGCCTTCTTCAGGATAAGAAACCTAGATCCATATTTTCAATGTAGTTCTCACTATCTCCAGAGAGCTTTCATTAATAACCAGCCAACGAGAGAGTATTATCATTTATAATTGCTGTCAGGAGCAGGTGTCTCAGACATTCAACATCTATTACAGGAGTCACTGACAACTTACATAGACAGCCTCTCAAGAAAAGAGGAGTTTCCTGTCTCTGCTTGATGTCTAACCTTCTGTAGTCTGAGCTCATCTCTTACTCCCATACAACTTTGCTGAAAATATCAAGAAAAAGCAACATTGGGAAATTTCCCCCCATTTCTCCACTACCTTAGCTCAAATTCCTTTGTGGTTTTCTTCCAAACAACAGTAGATGATACAGTTTTCAGATATTTTCCTAACTCATAATAAGAAGTATTTATTGTCCAGTCCGCAATATGTAAGTTTCCCATCCCCATGCAAATACCTGCTCACCATGAATGCTCATTCTGTTGCTGCCTCTATCTCCAGTTGCCAAACTACACGCAGAGTGATTCAGTTTGCTGTTATATAAGCAAAACATGCAAGTGCAACAGGGTTTTAAACAAGAGAGGGATTTTTTTTCTATCACAGAAAAACAAAAACCTCAGGAAACAAATATGCCAAAGATTCCTCTAAAATAGTTTCATTCTTTAACCTTCTCATGTCATATTGCCCTAATCCACTCAAGAAACCAATAAAAAACACTAGCACCTTGGCCAGTACCCTTGCTATGAATAACAAAGCCTCCTGTCTCTGATCCAGAAGGTTTGTGGCTTCTTTCAGCATCTAAAAAGTTGTGATAGGATAACATCTCAGTGTAGGAGAAATTATTAGCTAATATTTGTATTATATATATTATATAAATATATAATGTTATATATTTAATATATATTTACTGTCTGTTTTATGTGTCAAGAATTATATATAACTATATATAATACATATGTAATTATAGATAAAAATATATGCATAATTCTTGACACAGCAAATATTAGTTGTATTTCCAAAATGAAAATGATGCTGAGGAAATAATCACGGCTACCTACAATCAAACAGTTGATGGAATCACTTGTCTTTATCTTCCTAGCATATAGCATCCCACCTATAGATCTCTCTGTGGAACAAATGCATAAACCTTGTGCATAGTGCTTATTTGTCTTAGCAACAGGGCTGGGCACCAGAATGAGGCAAATTTGGCTCCCAAGGCACAAAATTTAATGAAACTCTCAGTCTCGGGTGCTGAGCCTGAGATATTATGATGTCAGGCCTTGTCCTGAATAGAATAAGCCTGTTGTGTTGTCTATCTAAAATAGTTAAACTCCCAGCAAAGAAGAGGTTATTACTGGGGCTTGGGACCAGGGAAGTGGACTTGCTATTCATTGGTACAAGGTTTCAGTTATATAGTTGAATTCATCCAGAATATCTGCTGTATGACATTGCACTTGTACTGACCAATGTTGGTACATTAAACAATACTGATATTAAGTTGTGAAGAGGGTAGATCTCAAGCCTTCTTCCCAAAGTGAAATGTACAAAGTAGACACTCAGGAAGACTCACTGAAGCCAGAGGTTACAAATTCAGGTTCATCACCTTATCTGCCTTCTGACTGATGTCCTTCTCATCCACAAGGGTCCTTCTTCCTTTTTCACCAAAGTCTGTGCCCAGTAACCCCCAACACCAGCAGCAGATAACTGCTAACAACAACACTATGCTCCTAGGGCTGTTTGAAATCTTCAAGTAAGTTTCTGCTAAGGGAAGGGACACGAACGATAGAATCTCAAGTATTTTAGCTAGGACTTTATTTAGTGTGCGATATTTGGAAGAGTATTTCTATTTGGAAAAGACACTGTTAAAATACCTTTAAGAATTAGACTCTTAGATAGTTACCTACCGTGTTTCTCCCTAAATTTTATGGGCTAATTCAGAGTTACTAATGGTAAATTAAATTTGAGAAATATGCTGTGAGGATCAAAGTTTGAAGCCAGCCTGGGCAGAAAAGTCCATGAAAGTCTTATCTTCAATTAATCAGCAAAAAGTCAGACAGTGGATCAAGTGGTAGAGAGCCAGCCATGAATGAAAAAGCTAAGGGAGAGTTCCCTGTTCCTGAAAAATTCAAGCCCCAGTACCAGCATATGCACACACACACACACACCCAAGCGTGAGGAGAGCGAGAGGAGAGAGAGAGAATTTGAGAAATCTTATCATTTAATTAGTTCCAGATGCAGAATTGATCTTATTGGTTTATTTTAAAATGGAGGCAAGTGAGAAGGCCGAAAAGGTCCTTCTCTTCAGTCATTCTCCCTTTGGCCAAGCCAGGGAATGAACAGGAAACGCTTCCCCATCATCTAGATGGAGCAGGAGGGAAATGGAGCAGGCGGGAAATCGAGTGAAGACAAACCTTGATTCTCTGTGTGCCTGGAAGCCACTGGCATCTCCATCTAAGATCTGAACAAATGAGTCTTTGTGTGCCCTTGTGACAAACCCCTTTGAAGTTCTGGCATGCCGACTGGCAACTTTTCATATCTGACCATCTTAGAGAAAGGGAGGTTGGGAAACAGAGATGGGAAGGACCAAGAAATGTAGGCGGCCTTTGACTGGCTCCGAGCCCACTGGGTAAACAGACCAGTTCCCTTCTCACACAGATTACTTTTCAAAAATGCAAAGGGAGTATCCAGCCTCGTTTGAAATAAAGACCAGGAAATTATTCTCAGCTGTCCACACACAACAAAACAAGCAGCCTCTGCAGAGTTGTAGAGCTCTCCACTCAAGGTAAGCCAGACAGTATTGCTCTCCCAGATGCTTGGTATATGTCCCAGTTCAACAATGTTTACAGTGACTCTGTCTCCAGCCAATTGGGGCTGGATACCCTCAAATGAGACCCATCACCTCTACTTTACTTAAAGAAGACACAGCCACAGAAGACACAGCCACAGAGTTTCCTTCGGGACAAAAGAAGCTTTGCTTTTCTGAATGCTTTCTTAATTTTATTAGACAGGCTGAGATTGTGTGGCCTTTTGTTTTGAGTTTAAGATTGAGTTTGAAACTCATAGAGCTGATGTCTGCTTCCTACCAAACTTCTTGTGTGGCCCTTCACAAGGAATTGTTTCCTCTTTTACTTTTCTAAACTGATAACTGGATTGTGATAGTGGTAGTCAGAGGGAAAAAATGGGAGTTTGTATTCAGTTTTAAATATTTAGAACTAATTTCAAGTGTTAATTAAGCATCTATTTTCAAATTAGCAGTGAGCTAAGATGAAAATATATGTTAAAAAAGAACATTTCAATCAAATCTCTGCAATCAAGAAATTTATAAATGGCCGGGCACTTGTGGCTCATGCCTATAATCCTTGCTACTCAGGAGGTTGAGATCTGAGGATCGCAGTTCAAAGCCAGCCCGAGCAGGAAAAGCCATGAAACTCTTATCTCCAATAAACCACCAGAAAACCAGAAGTGACGCTGTGGCTCAAGTGGTACAGTGCTAGCTTTGAGCTGAAGAGCTGAGGGACAGCACTCAGGCCCAGAGTTCAAGCCCCAAGACCAACAAAAAAAAGAAAGAAAGAAGGAAAGAAATAAAGGAAGGAAGGAAGAAATTTATAAGTGACAACAATATTTGACAAATACAAGAAGTAATAAAGTAATATTTAATCAAATCTATAATTAGATAAAATTCACTGTAAACACTAATAATTTCAATAAATCATTGCTAGGAGGTTATTTGGCATAGATTTCATGAAACAATAAAATTCAGGTTAGCTGTTAAAAAAGAATGTATCAACTTGTAAACTGAAGTAGAAAGAAGAGAAGGAAGGAAAAGGAGAGGGAGGAGGAGGAGAACTATAACTTTCAGATAGAAAATGAGTACTAAGTAACTTTATCATAGTTAGCATCAACATTAACCAATATATTATTCAATTTTCCTTAGTAATTTGAAGACTTATTAAATTTAAAACAATTATATTGAAGAGATAATTTTCTAAATTATTGAGATTATACAAATATTTCCACATGATAAGTGACTTTTAAGGATGCTGAACCATTATGTCTGGTCCCTGGACTCCTAACTTCTTTCAAAAGTATTTTTTCCTATTGTTCTTCATATCTGCATTTTCTGTTTCTCCAATGGTAGCCTTAAGTAAGCCTCATTTGAAAAGCTTACTGTTGGGACAGCTTAAGTTTCTAGAATACAAATAGGTTTTAAGAGGGCACTGTAAATAGAATGTCAAACTTTTCTCTCATTTTCTGGTAACTTTGCTAGAAACCAACACAGACCTTCTTTTTTTAAAAATAAGTTTTTTGTTAAAAAAATACTGTACAGAGGGGTTACAATCACATGAGCAAGATAATCAGTACATTTCTTATCAAGCATTGTTGCCTCTTCCTTTGTTTTTCCCCCTACCATCCCTTCCCTCCCATCTCCACAACTACACCTCTCCCCACCACCCCTGCCTAAATTGTAACGTTCATTTTTCAACATAGCATCTTGTACATCTCATTGTTGCAATGGGTCAACCTGTATCACTATTTAAACAATTTGTTTTTTCCCTTCCCCTCCACAAATTATAACAACATCAAATACAGGGAAAACAAGGGTTATACTATGGGGGAGGGACACACAAAGCAACAAAAATATTACATGGTACCTTCTAAATACATTAGAAACAATAGCAAGAAAGAAAAAACCACTTGTGTCCTTATCTTGGGGTTCATTTTGCTTAATATCATCTTATTTGACCTTTTCTGCTTGTCTCAGATATATACTAGTTATTGCAAATAAGGGAAACCATGGGACCTATGTTTCTTTGGGCCTGGCTTATTTCATTAATATAATTTTTTCCAAGTCTTTCCATTTCCTAACAAATGGGGCAATGTCATTCTTTCTGATGGAGCTGTAGAATTCCATTTTGTATATATACCACATTTTCTTGATCCATTCATCTACTGAAGGACATCTGGGTTGGTTCCATATCTTAGCTATAGTAAATAATGTGGTAATAAACATAGTTGTGCTGGTGCCTTTAATATCTTCTTTGCAATAAACATAGTTGTGCTGGTGGCTTTAATATCTTCTTTGTGATCATTTGGATAAATGCCCAAAAGTGAGATTGCTGGGTCATAGGGGAGCTCTATGTAGAGTCTTTTGAGGAACCTCTATACTGCTTTCCAAAGTGTTTGAACAAGCTTACAGTCCCACCAACAGTAGGGTTCCCTTTGACCACATCCCCTCCAGCATCAGTTGTTACTAGAGTTCTTGATTATAGCCATTCTAACTGGGGTGAGGTGGAATCTCAATGTTGTTTTGATTTGCATTTCTTTTATCGCTAGAGAGGGTGAGCATTTCTTCATGTGTCTATTGGCCATCCTTCTTTCCTCTTCAGAGAAGTTTCTCTTTAAGTCTTTAGCCCACTTATTTATTGGGCAGTTGTTTTTTTGAACATTTGTTGTTGGGGGATTTAATTTTTTGAGTTCCAGGTATATTTTAGATATGAGACCCTTGTCCATTGTATGGCTAGTGAAGATCTTCTCCCAATCGTGGGCTTTCTATTGATCTTGCTAGCTATGTCCTTTGCCATGCAGAAGCTCTGCAATTTCATGCAATCCCATTTGTCCAACCTTTCTTTGATTTGTTTGTTTCTGGGTCTCTATTAAGAAAACTTGGCCTGTGTCAAGGAGACCTCGGGTTTCTCCTATTCTGTCGTGTAATGTTTTCAGGGTGACAGACCTTCTTTTATGAAGTTTTATTCCTTGCTTTTAAAGAGTCTTTCTCTTTTAGATTTCTTAGAGGTTCACCAAATTTGAAGTATTCTCTTTCATAGTATCAGTCATCCATATTTTCATTTCCATCATATTAAATACACACACAGAATTGATATGCCACAAAGAGCCTTAATACGTCTTAGAAAGGCTTTCATTGGAAATCAGAAAAGTTCAATGAAACAAAGTATGCTCAACTTTGTCATACTAGAATTTTTATTGGTTCTAGTCTATATTCTTATAGTCTGTGGTATATGAATGGACTTAACTTTAATACTGGAAAAGATGAGACATATCGAGAATAAAAGGTCCTGCATTTACCATCAGATATTTCCTTATATTTACATGTCTTCATGGCCATCCTTCCATGTGGCCCAGAAATGCAACTATATGAGAATAGAGAAGAGAAACTTTCTAAAAAAATTATATATTTTCCATCTACAAACTAGTTTTTATATAAGTTAAATTCAAGACCAGAGCTATCCATTATAGTGATTAAACTTTAGCTAATTAATTCTGCAGAGACTTGACAACTTCCTATGATACCTTTCTTGATAATATCTTCCCCTAATGCTGGAAATGGGATATCAGCTCACCACAATTATGAGCAACTTTTAATGCACATAGCACTAAGGATGTTGTTTTCTAACTAAGAACCTATATGGATATTTACAGCCTATACTGAGTAATCTTATCCATTCCTCTGAAACAATTAAAATAAACCAAAGGAATAGACAAAATGTATGAAACAATGATCCAGACATTGGCCATCAAGCAGCCTAAGTCAGTGGCATATAGGTGAAAATAAAGGAAGCATTCCTTGTAGCTGACCCTGTTTTCCGTATGAGAATTTCCTGGCCAAACTTTGGCAAGCAAGAGTCCAGCAGAAATCTAGGAGAATGTCTTGAACAAACAGATCCAAAAGTCCAGAGAAGATAAACAGCTAGCATTAAATGGCAGATTCCAAAAGGAATTCAGATGCACAAAGGAAAAGAGTTGCACAGAAAAATAGAGTCAGTCTCATTGGATTCTTCCTTTGCATTCAGACCAGCACCTAAGCAAAAAACTTACTCATAAATCTGGACAAAGAACCATCCTTGAATGACCAATCCAGATCACACAGGCATTGGAATAGATTGGGTCCTCAGAAGTAAAAAAAGAAATATTTCATACTTCACAGGATACCAAACTGAACATCCACCAGGAGGTTGACTTAAGAGCAGAGAAAACTCAATTCTAGTCTAAAGGCTAGTCTAATCCTACTAACAAAACTGGAACTCTATAAGGTTGGAATCACTTACTCCCCATCATTAGGAGAGTTATCTTTGAGGACTCGGCAGTTATTCTGGGTGAGAAGGGGTAGAGGGTTATCATGCATGTCCTACTTTCTCTCTACCTTGCTTTTTCCCTTTAGCAAGTGATGAATACAACTCTCAGGATAAAGTGCTAGAGACTGATGTGCCCATAAATCCAGTAAGTGGTTAGGGAACTGGTGATAGCAACACTGAAAATGGTTTACTTCCTTATTGTAGACAATGTTCTCATTGTTCAGTAGGATTACTGCATCCTGGTTATACAATTATCCACATAATATGTTAAGGCACCGCACCTCCCAGTGACCATGTTGTTGATCTCTCATCTTCTCACCCCTGACATTTGCTCGCAGCTCTGTTCACTATTCATGAGACCAAAAATTTCATAAACTGTCCCATGTTGCTATCAGAAGTAAGAGCCTCCTAAGGCCTTTGCAGAAAAGAGACTTTTTTGAACCTTTTTTCAATTAGAGGATTTAATATATTCATAATACATTTCATATAATATATTTAGGAACTGAAACATCAGTGCTGTGATTTTACTCACCACATCCAGCTCTTGGAATATACATCTTGTTTTCCTCAGAAAAACAGTGATGACAATGCTAAATTGTTAATACTTTCTGTCTCCCAAAGGCTTGAAGAGATACATGATCCTATCAACCCAGCATGGTGGGGGGTATTCTTTGATTTCTGAACCCAGTTGCTATGACCAGAAAGAGACTGCTGACTTCTTAATTGGTTAGATTCAAATTTGGGGAGACTGTCTGGGAGACAGGTGCCCTGCAAGATTTCAGGGGCTGCCTGGATAATATGTGAGATGGAACCTTCCTGTTCTTGCCTTCCTGTGGCTCACATATTTTGCCCTTGTCTAGAGGTCTACCCTGATGAGACCCAAGACATAGGACTCAACCACATTTTTCTGTTTTGATATTTAGTGTATGATTAATCCAGCTAATGAGAAGTCAAGGAGTCTCTATTATCTTGGTCTACTGAGGAAAAAGTACATCTTGGAGATAATAGTCATATGTCAGGTAGCATGCTCCTCTTCATTTTACCCATTATTGTCTCCTATTTTGAGATGCAAACTGAGAGGAAAGAATAAATCAGATTCTTACTTAGGGGGGATTTGAACTGATGCTCACATCTGGTCACTGATTTGTACCACTAGGAGCTCTGCCTTCCTGTTCTAGGTGATGTGATTAGCATCCATTCAGGCTGTTGCCTGCTCATGAATTGATTCTAAGAACAAGGGATAAAAGAACTTGAGATCAATTCCTTAAACCCACAATGTGGGATAGGTTGCCAATCTTATTTAACTTTCTCCACAAGATTCTTAAAATGTATTAGGAAAAAAATCTATTGTGCAATTCTAAGTAGCCTTTTATGGTTAGGAAAAAAAAAATCACTCTTATCTGAAGTATACCATTTTCTTCAGTCTCACGTCATTTTTATCCTTCTTTTATTTGGATGAAGCAAAATTAAATGTAAATGCATTATTTCAAAACAACATTATCCCATAACCATTTTTATCCTTCTTTTATTTGGTTGAAGCAAAATTAAATGTAAATGCATTATTTCAAAACAACATTATCCCATAACCACCCATTCACTATGATATTTGCACTATGATATTTCTACCTACCTTGGCACAGCAGGGGTGGTACTTGATGATGATGAAGGTGATGATGATGAAGATTATATGAAGATGTCTGGAGGAATTATTTGAGTTAATGATGAGGAGGATCAAAGTGGTGGGATTATTATTATTTATTCACTTGTATATTCAGGCTTTTCAGTGTTCCTTCCATAAGGTTTTGTGATTTAAGGTGACTTTCTGAAAGTTAACTGTTTTCACATTTATATTCAAAGTTATGCTCCATTTCTGAAAGAAAAGGTAAAATCAAAGAGTAAAGCTTTAAAAACAAATCCTTGTAAAGACACCAAAATGTCTGGATAGCCGTTGGACATCATGTTCTCTAATATCACAGCTTGGGGGCTGTGATATTAAACATAGGTTTAGGACAAGCAGCTTCTCTCTCTCTCTTCAGATTCATTCATTATGCATTGCAGATTGCCAGCCTCAAACTCAAAGGCTGTCTGGCTGCAATTTACAATTACCTTCCAGCAATGCTTTATATGCGTGGCCTAGGAAATCTCCCTGATTTTGATTTTTTATTTGATTTTTGATTTTTATTTGGTTTTCAATTTTTCCCTAAAATCTCCTCCATAAACAAAATACAAGACTTCATGTTCGTGTTATCCACTTATAAACATTTTAGCATCTTAACTAAGCGATGAATCCATCCCAGAAAAAAATTGAGTAGCTGTATCATAGCTAAGACACCCTCAAGACAAAAGCTTCTAAGATTGTTAGAGGTAATTGATATGTGACAAATAGAAATGGTGTTAGTCTTAGAGTGAGTCTTTGAGACAAGCAATAGAAAAGGTAGTATAGAAATCCAGGCAAGGCTGAGAACAAGTAAAACCCTGAAAGATGTGTATAGAAAAACACATTTTTATGGAACAAAAGGGCTTTTTCCTGAAGATGTTTTATTACTACCCCCCAAGAAGAGAAAACTTTAGGGAATATGCACAATCTTGAAGTGGGAAGAGTGGCAAGAGTCATATTAGGCTATTACTATGAAATCATGAGAAAGAAAAATTTGGATGTGAATCTTATTAATTCTGAAATTTTTCGCTTTGGGCAGATTTTCAGAATTCAAAGAAAATAACCATTAGGAAAATTTGGAGCAATAAAAATTGTAAAAAAAATCTTACCTATTTTATTGATTTTTATGTAATAAAACTTTTCCAACAGTAACCAACATATGCCTTGATTCTGAACAAACAGAACCACATCATGAATTATAGTAATACAAACTATCTTTTAACTAAAGACCAAAATATCTTTATAGAGAACAGAAAGTATGAGGCAAAGTCTGGAGAGAAGGCAGGGTAGGTATTACACTCCATAGGAGAGTCAATTTTTAATAACCAAAAGTAATAAATACAAAAAATAGGTGTTAATTTGCCCCCAAAGCCATCTCTTTGAGTTCTCACAAAAGAATACTCAATATATATATTGTGGTCATGGGGCCTGAACTCTGGGCCTGGATGCTGTCCCTGAGCTCTTCAGCTCAAGGCCAGCGCTCTACCAAATGAGCCACAGTGCCACTTCCAGCTTTTCCTGCTTATGTGGTGCTGAGGACCCAGGGCCTCATGTGTACAAGGCAAGTACTCTACCACTGAGCCACCTTCCCAGCCCCTGATAATATTTATTTAAAGAAGTCAAATACCAAAGTATGTGATCATTAGTATGGTACCTGTTATTATATGTAACTTAAAGATTTGCTTTCATGTTTTTCTTTTGTAGTCCTTTACTAACTTTAAAAAGAGCCACACAGAATCCTGTTTTCGATGCTAAAGCTGATTGTACTTTTCTTTTAAATCAACATTTTTTGAAAAGTAAACAACATTAGATGCACTATTGAGTACAGTTGGAAACAAGAATTTACGAGCTAATACATCCTTCTCCATTCTTTTGCATGATCTTAGTTTTTTTGGTTGTTGTTGTTATTCTCTTATTTTAGAACTGGGAAAGAACAGTAAGAGGAATTGAGAAAGGCAGTTTCTCAAGGGCATAATCATCTCGATTGCTCAGAATTTTGTTCCATATATTCAATGTTAAATTTGACAGCTTTTTTTTAACCGAAGTGCCTACTGCATAGCAGATACTCAACACATTTCTAGTCAATGAATCGATGACCTGACAGATTCATTTTGAAATAATATTAGGGGAATAGTTTTTATTGAAACATGATCTCTCCATGTAGCCCAGGCTGTTCTCAAACTTGTGATTTTCCTGTTTGTAACCCCTTAAGTGCTGGAAAACAGGTGTGGGTCACCATGCCCAACTCAAAATCAAATTGTTTTCAAAGGGTACATCAATAAATTCCTTAACCTCATTAGCTAATAGTTAAATCTATATTTTCTTTCTTTTCTTTTCTTTTTCTTTTTTTTTTTGTTGGTTGTGGGACTTGAACTCTAGGCCGGGGTGCTGTCCCTGAGCTCTTCAGCTCAAGGCAAGTGCTCTACCACTTAAGCCACAGCACCATTTCCAGTTTTCTGGTGGTTAATTGGAGATAAGAATCTTACAGTATTTTCACAATTAAAAGAATGAATCTTACAGACTTTCCTGCCTGGGCTGGCTTCAAACTGCGATCCTCAGATCTCAGCCTCCTGAATAGCTACGATTACAGGCGTGAGCCACCAGCGCCCAGCTTAAATCTGTATTTTCTTTTTTCTTTAATAATTTTTTTATTGATTAAGTAATTATATAGCTTTCACAATATTGTGAGATAGTAATACTTAAAGTCACAAACACATTTTAATCTTCACAAGGCAAACTGTCATTATCATGGCCTATGTTTGTGAATTCTTTGAGCTTTGACCATACAACTATTTCTTCCACATCAGGTGATGTGTTCATTTCTTTCCTCCTGCTTAGTGTCAGCTGTTCCCTCTTTCCCTCTCATTCCCTCCCTCCCATCGCTGCCCTTGAGTTGCTTAATTTGTTTTCAGCAGTGCAGCTGATGGGCCCCTCTGCTGTATATTTTCCCGTTTCCCTCTGATTCTGTGTCCTCCTCCTAGCTTCCCTCAGATGTGCATATATATATATATGCACATATATGATATATGTGGTCAAAAGCGGAGTCATTTAGAAATGATATGACAAATTGAGTAGAGGTCCTTTGTTTCTTGAGTCCTTCTTACTTTCTCAAAGCTCCTTGCATTTTGGATTTAATATCCACATATCAGGGATATCAACTTCTTAGTAGATTATTAAGTTCAGAAAAAATAGTTGTTGAATTCTACCCATTCAATACACAAATATTTGATATATAATTGCAGCCTGTATGCAAGCATATGTAATAGACTAAAGCTAGCACCAGAAAAATTATCCCTACTATAAATAATTTCATATAATTGTCCAGTGGCTCACACTGGTAATTCTAGCTACTCAGGAGGCTGAGATCTGAGAATTGTAATTTGGACCCAGTCCAGGAAGACAAATTAGAGAGACTCTCATCTGTAATTAAATAGTAAAATGCTAAAAGTGGCAGTATAACTCAAATGATAGAGTAAACTAGTGCCTAGAGAGAAAAAGTAAGAGTTCTGGTACTGGCTTGAACACACACACACACACACAAGTCTATTCATAGATAGGGATACAATTATGTTCTTAATAAATACAATTTTACATCTCATTTCTAACCCAAATATGAAAGTTCCTAGATTTTATCTGTTCTTCTCAGCAAACAGTTAAATTTTGGTTACATTTAGGAAAACTGACTCCTTTGTCTCATGTATAAATAACTGTAATTCTAATTTCAGATCAGATCTCTATGGAAAAGTCCATCCTTTGGTAAAGAGGTTTTTGTGTGTGTGCCTCTGATAAAAAGTCTAATTGGCTCCATTAAAAAAAAACATGTTGTTTGTCTACCTAATTATGTTGGTAAAACTAATATGTTTACCTCCTTAAAACTAAACAGTTACACTATAAAACAGGCCAATAAAACTGGGGCTTCAGAAGGAATTGTAGATCTACTTGCTACTGTTCTGAGTGAACTTTGCCTCTTTTGCTTGTTTTTGTTTTGTTTGGGGGCTGGAATTCAGGGCCTAGATGCTTTCTCTGAGCTTTTTTTTCCCCCCTCAAATCTAGAGCTCTACCACTCTAGCCACAGTTTAACTTCTAGCTTTTTGGTCATGAATTTAGAGATGAGTTTCACAGACTTTTCTACCCAGTCTGTCTTATAAACACAATCCTCAAATCTCCACCTCCTGATTAGGATTACAGGAATGAGCCACCAGTGCCCTATAAGTTTGTATTGTTTTAAAATAATATTATATTGGAGAACTGGGGCATTGAGAAGACTATTACATTCTCATAAACAAAAGGATATCTTATTAAATACAATTATAAAATGACGTTTGTTTTATGATTCCTGTGATTGTGACAGGATCACGTAGGCCACCATAATTAAAACGCAGTCCGCATTCATTATGTAACAACATTTATGAGCTTATTTTAGTCTATCTTGTTTAAATTCAGTCACCAATTCATCTTTGAAATCAGTACTTGCTGCAGCATAGTGCCCTCTGCTGACCACAATGAAACACTGCATTATGAGGAAAAATGCATGAAAGGGAAAGCAAGCTAAAAAATTGGTTTGAAAAGAAAGTATGTGATTTTTTTTGGGGGGGGGGGAGTGTCTG
>NW_012267288.1:4966644-4996538 GCF_000151885.1 Dipodomys ordii
TGATCGTGGGGCTTGAACTCTGGGCCTGGACACTGTCCCTCAGCAATTCAGCTCAAGGCTAGCACTCTACCACTTGAGCCACAGCGCCACTTCCGCCTTTTTTCTTTTTGCTTCTGTGGTGCTGAGGAATCGAACCCAGGGCTTCAAGCATGCAAGGCAAGTGTTCTACCACTGAGCCACCTTCCCAGCCTCAGTATGTGATTTTTTTAAATAAGGTTTTTATTGTGAAGATACTGTACAGAGGGGTTACAGTTACATGAGCAAGGTAATGAGTACATTTCTTATCCAGCATTGTGCCTCCTCCTTTGTTTTTCCCCTACCATCCCGTCCCTCCCATCTCAACTACACCCCCCCCCCCCCACCCCTAAATTGTAAAGTTCGTTTTTCGACATAGCGTCTTGTACATCTCATTGTTGCAATGGGTCAATCTGTATACTTATTTAAACAATTTGTTTTTTTCCCTTCCCCTCCCCAAGTTATACCAACATCAAATACAGTGAAAGCAGGAGTTATACCGTGGGGGAGGGACATACAAAGCAACAACAAAAAACAATCACATGGTACCTTATAAATACATTAGAAACAATAGTAAGGAAGAAAAAAACCACTTGTTCCCTATCTTGGGGTTCATTTTGCTTAACATCATCTTATCTGAGCTTCTCTGCTTATCCCAGACATATACTAGTTATTGCAAATAAGGG
Source organism: Dipodomys ordii (assembly GCF_000151885.1). Taxonomy (NCBI): domain Eukaryota; kingdom Metazoa; phylum Chordata; class Mammalia; order Rodentia; family Heteromyidae; genus Dipodomys; species Dipodomys ordii. The sequence continues at coordinate 4,967,346 of NW_012267288.1, forward strand.
AAACCAACTTTTTTTTGTTTCCTTTGTATGTTCTTCTCCCTATGGTATATCCCGTTATCACTGTACTTGATTTTGATATCCTGCATCTTGTATATACATTTGACTAATTTGGAGAGAGGAAAGGGAATAACAAAACGCTGAAACAAAGACACAGATGACCCATTGCCACAATGACACTCACAGGACAGTATATTGAAATGAACTTTACAACTTTGGCCTGGGGTTGGGGAGGAAGTAAGGGAAATGGGGGAGGGAAGGGATCATGGGAGAACAACAAGGGAAGGGATAACAATGCTCAACCAGAAATGTATCCATTTCCTTACTCATGTAACTGTAACACCTCTGTGTAGCATCTTTACAATAAAATAAAATTTAAAAAAGAAAAAGAGAAATAAATAAGTCAAATTGGGATATGTAGTCTTCAACCGCTAGGTATTTTTATGCATTAAAAATAAAGCATGTAGCCAGGCGCCAGTGACTCACACCTGTAATCTTAGCTACTCAGGAGGCTGAGATCTGAGGATCATGGTTCAAAGCCAAGCCGGGCAGGAAAGTCCGTGAGACTCTGATCTCCAATAAACCATTAGAAAATCAGAGTGCTTCTGTGGCTCAAGCAGTAGAGCGCTCACCAGCCAGGCAGGCTGGCTTCAAACTTTTTTTTATAGAAAAAGCTGCAAGTGTCATTGTGGCTCAAGTGGTAGAGTACTAGCCTTGAGCAAAAGGAGCTCAGGGACAGTGGTCAGGCCCAGAGTTCAAGCCTCAGAACCCACAAAAAAAATACAATAAAATAAAGCATGTTTGTCTTAGACCAAAAAGATTGAAGACAGTTTTTCATTTGAATCTGTTGTAAAATTGTCTGGCAGTGTTAATCCATTTGAGTTGTATTCTAAATTAAGTCTCCCTTCCTTCCCCATAATATCACCCCTGAAGTCAAGAGTCTCACAATTTAATGTCCATCAAGAGTGTTCTAGAGAACATGTTAAAAATGCAAGCATCTTGAGCTCCATGTTAAGGATTATCAACGAGCTTTGTAGACTTAAGAATCTGAATTTTAGCTTTAAGCGAAAAAGCTAAGGAACTGTGGGAGCCCTCAGTTCAATTCCTAGTACCAGCACTGACACACACAGATTAAAAACAAAACAAAACAAAACACTTGTATATATAAACATAAAAGTACTTGAAAAGTTTACAGCCCAGCTGTAGCAATTGTTACTTCTAGAATGTATGGAGCTGTTTTCACTTTGGTGAGCATACTTAAGTTTCAGTTAACATTATTTTAATAATATGGATCTAACCTGAAAATGTCGTATTTTTTCCCTGTACATTCTGTGTTTCCAAGATTCCTACTTTTGAATGAATCTGTATTTACTCAGGCATTTTAATGAAACATACACAAGTGATACACTAATCTAGCCGACGCTAATCTAGCCACTCTTCCTAGAAGCAATATGCACAAAGATGAATGTCCAAGTGAGAAAATATCATTTAAATTAACATGTCTCAAGCTATTAAAAAAAAGAATCTCAGGGGGCTGGGGGTTTAGCCCAGCGGAAGGGCACCCGCCTGGCATGCGGAAGGCCCTAGATTCGGTCCTCAGCCCTGGAAAAAAAAAAAAAAAAGAATCTTAGTATTTACCCCTAGGGAACAAATATGCAGGCATTTTGGTCAGTTAGAAATTGAGGATTGTTAAATTGGCAAAATCTGTTTTCACCAAGGAGGCAATGTACTTGGCCAAACATTGTGTAGCCTCTCTTACATTTATTTGTGGCAATTTGGTGAGGTTTTGGCAAAAAGATAAGCAGGATGCCAAAGAAAGTTGGCTCCATGAAGAGATGCCAATCTCTCCCACATTTAGATGCCTGAAACATGGAAGCAATGGATGGTGCTACGTCAGCTTGTTGGACTTTTTGTTGTTGTTCTTGTTGTTGTTGGCCCTGCGGCTTGAACTCTGGACCTGAGCACTAACCCTCAGCTCTTCATCTCAAGATGAGTGCTCTACCACTTGAGCCACAGAGCTCCTTCTGGCTTTCTAGTTGTTAGCTGGAGATAAGAGTCTCATGGACATTCCTTGCCCAGGCTGGTTTGAACCAAGCTCCTCAGAGATCTCAGCCTCCTGAGTAGCTAGAATTACAGGTGTGAGCAACCAGCACTCAGTAGCTTGTTGGACATTTAGACTAAAATCCAAGAATGATAACACAAACAAACTGGTAGTGTGATTCCTGCTCTCTCTCTGGACCTCTTTTACCTCTGCTTGGTGGAAGGCATGGTGATCTTGTACTTTCTCTTATTCATGGCCAAGTTTGACAACCAAATGATTTTCAGGCTGAAAAATGTTGAAGCAACTTAACTGGGCCCGGAGGAAGGCAGCAGTCCTCAAGGGCATCTGTATCCACTTGATCAACTTCGGTTCATTAAAGTTTACAGTGGGGAAAGTCCAGTGTGGACAACTGAGTATTCAAACGTGTGATATGATGGCAATTTAGTGGATAAAATTACAGAAAGAGGAACAGAAGTTGGATATGAGGAAATGGGTCGGGTCTTTTAGAAATGCTATCTTTGCATGGCAAGATTCCAGTACAGGTGATTTAAAGGTAGCTTTAAAAAAAAAAAACAATGAATTGGGAAGGAGTGGTAACTAGAATGTCTCACAGATTTACTGAAAATGTAGCATAGAACTATGTTTCTTTCTTTGAAATGGAAATACATTCCATGAATTTTCCAGCAATGGTTTGGTGGCTATGTGAGTCATAATATTCTTTGTATAAGGTGGGAAAATGCACTTAGTGTTTAAGCAGGTGAACTGTAACTGGACAATGCAAAGTGATCCAACAGAAAGATAGGCATCAGACATAAAGGGAGATTGCTAGTGATGGGTTACAGGGGCATCTTCTATGTCCTTTGGGTGCCATAGAAGGTCAATTATAAATGATAGAGGCAACAAGAAATCAGAGGAGACAATGAACAAATTAGGTTACACAAATTAGTCTACACATGTAAAATTAATGGCTATCTCTAAGAAGATGGAAATATAACATGTATAATCATGATATATTGAGAAAAGGTCCAGGAAATCTACTATATTAGTATAAATTGGGGCAGAAAATGTGTTAGAAATTCAGGCTACATTGATTCCAAATTGAAAGGAGTCAGCCAATGGATGAATACATTTAGGGGTGGCAATCCAAATAAAGGCGAATGACTAGGGGCTGGAAACTTCTCTAAGGCACAGTAGAGAAGGAGAAGGAACAAGTACAGGTGGAGAGAAACGAGAGGCAAGTGACTTAAGAAACCACTGTGTAAGTCAACCTTAACGAAAGGAGAAATATAAATTGGCTGTCTTTCTTTTGTTTGATATTCTGAGCAATCGACAAAGTCGTTAAAATAATTGTGCACATCATACACTGAATTTTTGTGACCTCTTGAAGAAACGAATGCCAGCATATTCTTTTGTATGTTCTCTAGCCTGTCCAGGAGGGAGAGAAAAATCAGCATAGAAATCTATCAATGTCTGGCCCGACTCTACCTTTTCCATTTGAAAACACTACTAATAGCCCAAAAGAAGAAAAAAAACCTTTAATTCTGCAAGTAGAGAAAACTACATGTACTCTCAGCCAACTTGCCTAGTGCAACAGAGAAATTCCAATGGCAAGGTTGCAAGGGGGAAATGTCCTCGTTCTGAGGCTTTACAGTACAGATCAAAGCCATCCATGTGCTCAGGCCTCATGAGAACACACTCCAAGTTCCTAATGCAGCCAGTAAGCTGAGTCATTGCAGATTAAATAAACATGCTGAGTTGAATCAAAAAGTAAATAAAAGGCCTCTTGTGACATACGTTTGTATTTACAGAAACCCTGCCACTAAAAGCAACTAAAATCTGGACTATTAAAAAGAAAAGAGCTAAACAAAAGAAGCCTTCCAAGTTTATACAAATTGTACAATGTATCCAGAAACTTAGGGTCTGGCAAGCCATGTGACAAAGTCTTAAAAAACAAACAACAAAAAAAAGTTGAATAACCAAAAAAGTGTTTTGAGCAAAACTAAGGCAATTTTTTAAAACACCATCATCCTTGTGATCATACTAGTGATTATGAAAACATACTGCAGCAGCTGTTTTATAGTTCTAAAATTTTATATGGTATTTGGGATGTCTAAACATTTGTTCTTACCTTTAACTTATCTGTAACACTCAAGAAAAAATCATCATCAATGGAAAACAAACCCAGAAACAAAATCTGCCCTCTGAGTCACCAGGCTCCATTCGTTTGCTGTTTGCTCACTCAGGGTGTCTCAGACCAGAAAAATTGCCCTCAGGTGGGTCAGTCAGTGCCTGGCAACTTCCTGCACACTGCAAGTGCAAATATGATCACTAACCAAGATGTGGTCTCTCCAGAAACAGGCAAAGTGCAGAGTACTGAGGGCTGGAATACAGCCAAGCATAAATCCCATGGACACACACACACACACACACACAAAATACATGGAACCCAACTTGGATATATAGCTGGAAATCAGACCCAGGCACCAATGGCTCATACCTTTCATACTAGATTCTTAGAAGGCTGAGAGCTCAGGGTTCAAGTTCAAAGCCAGCCCAGGCAGGAAAGTCTAAGAGACTCCATCTCTAATTAAGAAACAAAATGCTGGCTCCAGGAATGGCTTAAGAGGTACAGTATTAACAATGATTTAAAAAAAAAAACCCTGAACTAGAACATGAGGTCTAGAATTGAATCTCAGTATTACTACTGTGCGCGCGCACGCACACACACACACACACACACAACCAGTTGGAGATCATGTTGTTTAGAAAAAGTATTCCAAGAATCAAGTACTACATGATTTCATTCATATGCAGAATGTAAGAGTTGGTCCCACTGAAATTGGGAGCAGAATAGATACATACCAGAGGCTGGACAGAGTAAGGTGGAAGAGTGACAGATAAAAGTTGGCCCTGGGATACTTGAGTTACAATATGATAGGAGCAAGAAGTTTCACTATTGCAGAACTACTCAAGGCATTTGTGTATTGTTTATCCCAAAGAGCTGTAAGAGAGGATTTTTTGAATGTTTTGCCCATGAGACAGTGTTACACATTTAAGATAAAATTTTCAGCCTCACAAAGCTCACAGGTAATTCAGGGTTGTTGTTTGCAGGGACAGCAAATGCATTGGACAGGGCCAGGCCAGGTGTGTGCTAATAATGTTATACAAAAAAAGATGCACCTTGTCCTGACAACTACTGAGAGCCACTGAAGGGGAAGAGTGGTGGTGGTGATAGTTGAGTATCACAATGTTTTTTAAGATTTTTAAGTAGTTCTACACAGAAGCTGCCATTTAACAAAGCAGTTTGTGAGTACAACCTATCTTGACCAACGTCACTCTTTCTACATTCTCACCCAACCCTCCCCTAACCACCTCTTCATTCATCTTCTTAATATAGGAGATACACTGGATTCTTTAATATATTTTTATAGTAAAGATACTGTACAGAGGGGTTACAGTTGCATGAGTAAGGGAATGAGTACATTTCTTAGCAAGCATTGTTACCTCCTCCTTTGTTTTTCTCCTACCATCCCTTCCCTGCCCACCTCTACAATTCCTCCCTCCCCCCCCCCACCCAAGTTGCAAAGTTCATTTTCAACATAGAATCTTGTACATCTCATTGTTACAATGGGTCAACCTGTAACCTTATTTCAACATCTTGTTATTTCCCTTCCCCTCTCCAAATTAGAAAAGTGTATATACTATACAAGATGTAGGGCACTGACATCAAATACAGTGACAACAGAGGTTATACCATGGAGGAAGAGAATACAAAAGAAACAAAAAAAATCACATAGTACATTATAAGTACATTAAAAACAACAGCAACAAAGATAAAAACCTCTTGTGTTCTGATTTCGGGGTTCGTTTTGCTTAGCATCATCTTATATGGTCATATGTATATAGCTTTTTGACCTTTTCTGCTTTTCCTAGACATATAGTGGTTATTGAAGATGAGGGAAAACACACAGGATTCACTGCATCCCCCCTTCCCCTCTTCATTTGTCTACTCCTTTCCCCCTGGCTCCACCTTTTCCTTTCAAATACCCACTTTCTGTTGTTTTATTTTGCTGAATTTTGGCTCTGCCTTTCTACAGCAATTTTATTAAATGTGTGCTTCACAAAGCTGTTCTAACCAGGCAGAATGAATTGCAGAGCCTGGAAGCTTGAGATTGTTAATCATGCTCCAGGTGTGAAATGTTAAGAGCCCAAAACAGACAAAATAGGAATTAATGAAAAGAAGAGATGGAAAGTAGCTTAACAAACACACAATCAAATCAGACTTACTAGAGTTTAGAAAGTAAGGGAACAAAACACCCTAGTAGAGTATTGGGAGACAGTATACACAGTCCTCACTAACCAGATTCTAGAGTCATAAATATTTCTCAGACAATTGTTGGATACTAACATATTGAAGAATTATATTAGGGAAGTGACAGTGTCATATGGACAGATAAAGGAACAATGGAAGTAGCAAGGGAGATAAAACTAGGCATAAAATATCTGGTCTACTGCAATAGTCCAAGCAAGGAAAAGATGTGTTCCAGATGTTGACAGTAAATGTGGAAAGAAAATGATAGAGTAAGAGAAATTCATGAAAACTGGGGTATTATTGTTCAGAACTATAATCCTTATGACTCAAGAGGCTGAGCTTTGAAGACAGTTCTAACCAAAAGTCTGCCTGTCTTATCTCCTCCAATTAACCAACAAAAATGTTAGGCTAGAGGTATGACTCAATTGGTAGCATGCCAGCTATGAAAGGGGGGGTGGTGAAAAGTGTGCTTTGAGACCCAGAGTCCAAGCCCTGAGTCCCAGCACACAAAAAAAATGGAATCTTAAGGAAACTCACAAATTTATGACTGGTGACAAGTTCAGAGCCACGGGAACCAGGACAATGTGACAGAATTAAGGCATTCACTAATCCCTTAGATATTAATCACAGACATTTATTAATTTATCAGCCTCCAGAGCTGAGAACTGATGTAGGAACGTAAGGCTAGGTACATATTTACGTATATATTTGCACACCAACACTGAGAAAAAATAGCACTAAAGCAAAATTGGTGTTCAGAGTAATCTAATATTTCCCAATCTGTGTTCTCATACATGTGACTACACACTTTTGAAAATTTTGAAGGTTATTTCCAAGAAAAACAACTCCAGTCATTTTCAAATCAGTTCCAAATTGTTAATGCAAACTATTAACACAGAGCAGCCATCTTTTCTAACTAAAACAAGTTAGATAATAATAGTGGCTGAATTTTTCTCTATGCCTCCCAAATGAATGTAAAGATACTTTTATGTCCTTAAGATGATTAAATGCAACATTTAATCTATAGTGAAGGCTGTGGGCAGTGTTCCATAATAGTTCTAAAGTTCCATGTTCATTTGTTCAGCACAACTGAAATCCAGCATTTTAGGTGACTAAATGATGGAGAGAAAGTTTTTCAAAATGCATTTTACTGTAGGCATTTAATAAACCATTACATCTAATGGTTATCACTCTTATGAAGTGGGGCGTGCAACTTATATTTTTATTGTAAAGGTGATGTATAGAGGGCTTACAGTTACGTAAGTCAGGTAATAAGTACATTTTTTATGAGCAGTGCCACTTCTTCCATTATTTTCTCCCAATATTTCCATCCCTACCCCTCTCCGCTACAAGTTGTATAGTTCATTTTCAGCATAGTGTCTAGCAAGTATCACTGCTGCATTTTGTTCACCGTTTATCACACCATTTCTGTGCTTCCACTTCCTCTCCCCAAATCAGATACATTTACACACAAGACAAAAGGCATGGAAATCAAATACAGCAGCAAAAGGGGGAAAACAAACAAAAAAAAATTCACTTAATAAAATTTTTTCCAAGTCTTTCTATTTCCTAACAAATGGGGCAATGTCATTCTTTCTGATGGAGGCATAGAATTCCATTGTGTATATATACCACATTTTCTTGATCCATTCATCTACTGAGGGGCATCTGGGTTGGCTCCATATCTTAGCTATGGTAAATAATGCTGCAATAAACATAGTTGTGCTGGTAGCTTTAGTATGATCTGGTAGGGAACAATTGGGTAAATGCCCAAAAGTGGGATTGCTGGCCCAAAGAAGCATAGGTCCCATGATTTCCCTTATTTGTAACAAGTAGTATATGTCGGAGACAAGCAGAAAAGGTCAGATAAGTTGATGTTAGGTGAAATGAACCCCAAGATAAGTATTCAAATGTTTTTTCTTTCTTGCAATTATTACTAACATATTTATAAGATGATTTCTTTGTTGCTTTGTATGTACCTCCCCCACGGTATAACCCCTGCTTTCATTGTATTTGATGTTAGTGTAATTTGTGGAGGGGAAGAGCAAAAACAAATCATTTAAATAGGAACACAGGTGGATCCATTGCAACAATGAGATGTTCAAGTCGTTATGTCGAAAACGAACTTTACAACTTTGGCGGGGGCGAGGATGGGGAGGGCTGGGAAGGGGAGGAGGCAACAATGCTTGATAAGAAATGTACTCATTACATTGCCCATGTAATTGTAACCCCTCTGTATGGTATTTTCACAATAATAAAAAAAAGAATCTCAAAAAGAAAAAAATAAACAAAAAACATAAAAAGTAAAATAAAAAAACCTCTGATTTCCATTTTTGGAGTTCATTTTGATAAGCATCATTTTATATGATCATATGCACATAGCTATTGAGCATTTTTGATCCTTTCCTAAGAATATCTGCTTTGGTCTCACTGTGTGAATGTTTAGATAGCCTCCTTTTGAAAAATTATAATGCTTGTGGCTTCTCTCTCAAACCCCCATTTCTGCTTACCCAGGGAGGGGAATGACGACTAATCTGATTTCATGGCAGTTGACATTCATAGACTGTTTTCTATTACTGAAGAGAGGCTTGCAGCAGCTCAAATGCATGAATGAGTATAGCACTTTCTCTTTCTCTTCTTGTGCCGCGGGTGAGGTCTGGCCTCCTTCCTCTGCTGTTTCCTATAGCAAATGCTTGGCAAAGATGGGTCTTGATTTCCCCAAAAGGATGTAAAGCACATGCCATCCCCCCTTCTTCCTTTCTTTGAGAGGAGCTATGAGACCAGCCTTAGAACTCTGGGTAGCCCTTACATTGGACAATGGCTCTCATGTGTGTTCTGCTGCGTCAAGTTAAACCATTCCCCCTACAGGTATCCCAAGTGCTTGCCTCATTTGTATTCATTACAAGGGGAAGAAGGTTTCACTTTAAAACCCAGTATAACCCATATTCTCCTTAACCATAAAGCTCATTAAAAACTGATTTTCAGCCCTAGCCCTGAGGATAGGATGAGAGCCCATGGCTCATTTGATTAGCAACCCTTGATTGCATTCGCTAGCTGAAAACCTCAGGAAAAGAAACATGCTTGACAAACCAACAGCTAACCAATAGCTACTCAGAGCACAACTGTTCAAAAATTAATCACCTGCTGGGCATTGGTGGCTTGTGCCTATAGCCTTACGTACTCAGGAAGCTGAGATCTGAGGATTATGGTTTGAAGCCAGACCTGGAAGCCAGGCTGGAAAGTTCAGAAGACTCCAGTTAACGTCAAGAAGCTGGAAGAGGAGTTGTAGTTCAAGTGATAGAACACTAGCCTTGAGCACAAAAGCTCAGGGATAGTGCCCAGGCCCTTAGTTCAAGTGCCAGGACTGACACAAATAAAATAATAATCACCCATAAGAATTTGATGAGAAAGCAATTTGTGAGGCAAAACTAATGAACAAATTTATTCGGTATGTTTAATTTCTATATTATAATCTTCATTTTAGACTTCAGGTTATTTAAAGAAGGAAACAAGTCATGAGATTTTAATTTTGAAAAATAAGGTGTGTATACCTAGGCATATGTAGTATTTATTTGTGGGTACATGCATACACCAGGTATGACATATACTGGTGTGGCATTGTCCTCCCAAGATTTTAATTGCATTATATACCTGCCATTTGCAATCAAGTAAATACAAGCTAACCTAAATATGATGTCAATTGACAAAATTCATATCTCTTCATTATCAAAATATATAATCAGGATATTACATTGATATTCTGTTATACATATTTTAGAATTACTGAAGGAATTCTCCTTAAAACGAGAGGCACTGTGAGCCTAATAGTTGCCTCCTGTAGAAATCTGGGTAAGTAAGCATCCTGTCCCATTCCTTCCTGTGTAGATGGTAACTGATTTAAACCTGAATTCTACTAGCAGAACTATATTCTGCAGTCCCCAAGACAGTACCTTTTCTAATTATACCACTTCATGATAACATACTTGTTCTCAAAGTTTTCAGATTTCAAAGTACCCATATCTTATTGTGAATAGATACAGAATTATCCTTTAAATTGTATTGGTATTATTGTTATTGTTATTACTACTTTGCTAGTACCAGATTTTGAACCTTACATTTGGTCAACTGAACTTCAGCTGAACCTCTACCACTTGAGCCATGCCACTAACCTGGATTTCTGTTTACTTAGGTGATGGAGTCTTGTGGGCTTTTCTGCCCAGGTTGCCTTTAAATTGTAATCCTCCTCATCTCCACCTCCTGAACAGCTAGGATTTAAGGTGTGAGCCTCTGGCACCTGGCTTACATTTACTTTTTTAAAAAGACCAATGTGTCATGAAAGTCTTTCCAGGTCAGTAGGCAGCGTGCTCATTCTATTTTCTTTTTCATTGAAGATGTAAACAATTCCTTTGGATGGCTGAATCATAATTTATTTAACCATATAGGTGTTCTGAAACAAAATGAAAAACAGTTTTCTCTTTAGGGGGAGAGAAGACAAGGGGAAATTGGTATGAACCAGCAAAGAATCAAGCCTGCACAAGAGTCATTGAGGAAGATCTCCGCTTCGACCACTGACCCCAGGGGTCAGAAAGAAGAGTGGCAATCAGCTGTTCATCCTGCAGAGGGACACAAATAGATGAACACCTTGCCGTGAATCGTGAAAGCCTGAAAGGATCCTGCATAATTAAAGAAGAAAGTGATAGCTTGAAAGGGTACACCAAAGTGCCATCAGAAAAGACTCATGGACCCTTGAATAACTTGAAAGGCAATGTTATACTTCAAGCTTATAGATTATTTCCTGCGTAAGACATAAACAAAGTTTATATTTCTAAAGCTAAAATTGATAAATGATATGCATATATCAAAGGAGGAAGCTACAGTGCTTGATAAGAAATGTACTCATTATCTTGCCCATGTAATTGTAACCCCTCTGTACAGTATTTTCACAATAAAATAAAAAGAAAACCAGAAATGGGGCTCTGGCTCAATTGGTAGAGTGTGCTCCTTTGAGCTGAAGAGCTCAGGGACAGCACCTAGGTTTGGAGTCCAAGACCCACTACTGACAAAAAAAAAAAAAAAAGAGCAATCCAACCTTTCTTTTCTCTTTTTAAAAAAAAATATTTTCATTGTGCTTAATTAGTTGTACAAAGGAGTTGCCATTCATTGAAACAGTTTATGAATATAGTGAATCTAGATCAATGTGACAACTTTCTAGGTTTTCACCAACCCCTCCGAACCTAACCCTTATCTTCCTTAATTTTAGGTTATATATTACATTTTTGACATTTAGCAAAGCAGTTTATGTGTACAATGCGTCTTAAACTGTCATCACATCAAAAACTTCACCCTGTGTTTACATACCCATTCCCTCATAATTTTTGATTCTATCGTATATACAATGAAACCTTTCCAGAATTCCTTCCCCTTCGTCTTTTCTTCTACCCCTCTCCTCTACTTTCTCTCAACATCACTTGTTGCAAGTATCTATTTCCTGGTACTTATTTTGTTGGGCTTTGACTTAGTCTTTTTAAGGAATTACTTGTGCTCTCCTTGGAGTCTGTTATACTTCAACTAACTCATTTCTAAATCTTTAAGTACCACCCAAAATATTCACTTGCAAATTCATTTGCAACGCCTTCATTACCACCCGATGTATTTACTTGTAAAGTTATAAGGACAGACTAGTTATCACAAATGAGGGAAACCATGCAACCTATGTTTCTTTGAGTTGGGCTTACTTCACTTAATATGGTTTTTTCCAAGTCTTTCCATATTCTTACCAATGGAGCAATAACATTCTTTCTGATGGAAGCATAGAATTCCATGGTGTATATATACACCACATTTTCTTGATCTATTCATTGAGGGAGAGCATGTAGGTTGCCTCTATATATTGGCTATGGTAAATAATACTGCAAGGCTACACTAAAGCTACCCTCACAACTATGTTCATCGAAACTAATTAAATTTGAAATAAACCCAAGAACCCTCAGTGGGAATGACCACATCTATAAAAAAGGTAACATAATGAATACAAATGAATCTTTGGAAAGACTCAAAAACACAAAACAATAGAAAAATGAATGTTAATACAGGAAGTGTTCAAGGGTTAAGATTACTGGAGATTTTTTTTAATTTTTTAAGGATATAACTCAAAGATTACTCCAGAAAGATTATTATGATATCTCTCTATTTAAAATTAATAAAAAAGGGATGCTCTCTATCTCCCTTTCCCTCTCCCTCATCCTCCATGTCTGTGCGTGTGTGTGTGTGTGTGTGTGTGTGTGTGTTCATATGTATGTTGTGTTTATGGGTATGTTAGATAAATGAATAAACTGAATGGGTGGATCAAGTAAGAGTGGATAAAGGGGAACGTTAAACAAAAAGAAGAATGTGAGGAGAGAGCAAGAAAGAGAGAGATCAAAGCATTATGTCTTATGCAAATGAAACACTGCAGCAAAGGCTTCTTAATAGCTGAGGAGAAGGAACAACCACTCTCAGCCCACTGCCTTCTCAAGCAGGATCAGTGGACACAGGGAGAGCTACCAACTAACTTTGCAAATTCGTCACAGGAGCCCAGTGCCAGTGGCTCCAGCCTAAAATCTGAGCTACTCAGGAGGCTGAGATCTGAGAATCACAGTTCAAACCCAGGCAGACAGGCATAAGACTCTTATCTCCAATTACCTACCCAAAAGCTGGGAGTGAACTGTGGCTCACAGAGTAGAGAGTTAATCAAGGACAAAGGCTCAAAGACAGCTCCTAGACCCTGAGATCAAGCTCCAGGACTGGCACACACCTCAAGAAAACAAAATACATGCCACAAATGCAATTCTAGCGTCTATTTAAGTAAGGGCCTACTGAAAATAGGGGAGCTATAGCCAGTCAGAACCCACACAGAATTAACACACTCCTTCTATGCCAACCCCCATTTCTAGAGTCTGTTCTCTCTACCTAAGGACCCTGCTCCACCTAGGAGAGCTAAAGACTACCAGCAGCCACAAAGACTGAGCTGCACCCTCTCACCAGAGCCCTTCTTCTCCCTGTACTCTCTTCTCTGTCCAGACACTGCATCATAATCACAGTGGAAATTATCTCAACATGAAAGCAGCTTTTCAGATATCACCAGCTGGACTTTATATGACTATCAGGAGGAGGTTCCTTTCCATTAACTGACATTCTGAGACCCCTTGGCTGTGTGTGACTTGGCTAGACAGAGAAGAACCACAGAGGGCTGCAATCATGTGTCTTTGCACTCAATGTGCTCATCTTTAAGGCAGTGCCAGCTTCTTGTCCTGCCTTCCTCACAGGGAATGTGGATCCAGGATGAAAAAAAGCATGTTAGGGTTAGGTATGTGCAGGGGCTGGTTCAAGGATTGTCTCACACGTTGAAGGCCCTTTCATCCATTTGAATGAAGCCATAAGCTGTCAACTGCATGCAATGCAATGGGTGTCTTGAAGCACTACTGTTTAGGGGTTGGGGTTCCAGGAGTTGCTACTATTATGTAGAAAATGAAAAGAGGCCTACTTTGAATAAACATCTATAACTGTACCTATTTCAGAGTTCTTCCTTTACACCTCTAAGAAATACTTGTAAGAAAGTTGAACCCAGTTGTTCAGGGAAGAACTGTAGGTAGAAATAAATTCTGCAGTCTTTGTGTCATTTCCGAGGGATCCAGATGCTGGAACAGCTACTGTGGACAAGATTTGGGGTTTGATCATTAGTATGTTCAAGGCTGAATAGATTGACCCACATCTCTCTGGCTTCCCTTGTTTTGGATGAGAAAATTAATGATAATCTAGGAAATCCTGAAGGGAATCATTGGATTAGCTAGATAGATCATAGGAATCTGAGTGTATATCTAAATATCATATCAACCATGTGTTTCACATCCATCTAAGAGAATGAAAAAGTGTGTTCAGAATAGCCCTCGAGTGATCATTCTACCTAAAGATAATGCCAATATTAAAGCAGAAACAGGCTGGGAAGGTGGCTCAATGGTAGAGCGCTTACCTTGCATGCCTGAGGCCCTGGGTTCGATTCCTCAGCACCACATAAGAAAAAAGATAAAAGCCGGAAGTGGCGCTATGGCTCAAGTGATAGAGCGCTAGCCTTGAGCTGAAGAGCTGAGGAACAGCACCCAGGCCCAGAGTTCAGGCCCCACGACCGGAACCCCCCCCAAAAAAATAAATTAATAAAGCAGAAACAGCAAGCATATTGAGAAATATGACAGGGTTGAGTTTTGATGAAGTGTTTGACCTCAAGATGACCTTGTAAACAGTGAGTCATGCCTCCCTCCAGTCATATCTATGCAGGTAATCTTTTGCTCACACAGGTAATGAGTCTCCATGAAGTCACAGAAGTGGGGATCATTTTTGTCAGTGGCCAGTTTGTGCAGTTTCAGCAGTGACTGATTCACACTCTTTTTCATGTGCAGTGCATACTTCTTCACTTTCAGCCCACTTTCCCCGACATCAGAGTCTGGTTTCTAGTCATCCTACAGGAAGATGTCTATCAAACACAAAGTAGTTGGTCCCTTAATATTATTTTTTGGCCTTACTTGATTCTTTCAGATATTAACAAAGAGCTGGCCTTCCTTTCTTGTAGATTGAAGGAATATAGTAGATGTCCTAGCACATACATGGCAATTATATAATAGCATATTATATCCACATTTGGCCTATGCTGGCTTCCAACTGCAATCTTCCTACTTCCAGCCCCACAAGTTACTAGGATTATAAATATGAGCACTCTAGGATTCTAGATATTGACTAAACTGTAAGAGGTAGAAATATTAAATACCAATTTATATAACCACCTAAGAAAACTTAGGTGTACTTCTATTGAACAGAACATAAGTTAGGTTTAACATAAGTGTCTTGAAAGCCTATGGCTCCTGTAAGGCCTGTAATTCTAGCTAAGCAGGAGGCTGGCATATGAGGATGCTAATGCAAAGGCAACATGGGCTGGAAAATCCCTGAGATTATTATCTTCCATGAACCACCAAGAAGGTAGAACTGGGACTGTGGCTCGGCTGGTAGAGCACCAGCTTTGAGTATCAAAGCTCAGGGACAGGGCCTGGGAATGTTCTTAGTGGTAGAGTGCTTACCTGGGTTCAATTCCTCAGTAACACAGAAAGAGAAAAAGTGGGATGTAGGTCTGTGGCTCAAGTGGTAGAGTGCTAACCTGGAGCAAAAAGAAGTTCAAGGACAGTGCCCAGGTCCAGAGTTCAAGGCCCAGGGCTGGCACTAAAATGAAAACAATAATGAAATCAATCAAAATCAAAATGCTAAAGGACAGTGCCCAGGCCCTGACTGCAAGGCCAGTCCAAGCATGCTCATCTAAGAAGCGTCCTGAAGGCCAGGAACTGAGATGGGTACAGGGGGCGACGCCCAGATGGGCAGAGCCCTTGGCAGCTCTGACATCACACACACCTTCGTGAGGTCACAATAACCCTGGCTATATATATATATCGCATGCGGACTGGTGGACTCTTGTAGGTAGTTGGCAGGGTGGAGTTCAGGTGTTTGGTGGATGGTGAGTTGTTGAGTTTCTGGATTTGGTTTATTGATTTGGCTTTGATTTTCGGTTTTTGGATTTGGATGGTGATTTGGCTTTGACTCTCTCGGACTTGGTTTCACTTTTGCCTCTTTTACTTTTTCTTATCTTACTTTTTTCTTCATTTTTCTTAACTTTTTCCTCTAATTTTCTTTTCTTTTTCTTACTTTTCTTCTTTTAATCTTCTCTTTCACTTTACTTTTTCTTTTATTGCTCTACTTTTTTCTTTTACTTTGTTTTTAACTAGATAGCATTTTAGCATTTTGTTCACTTAATTATTATTCATTTATTCATTCTATATTTACATATATCCACAAGAAAACCACACAGATTTTGGATTTATAGATTTTTGTCACTGAAGCATTTTTACATTCATATTATGGAAACTTTAAAGATTTCTTTAAGAAGTCTTCTAATTGAAGAGCCATTTGATAATCATTCTATATACCTAGAATCAAAACTGTTACAGATCTTTAATATGGGAGATAAAGGGTAGGAAAACAATTATTATAATCACTGATTATGTGATTCCTAGGGGTAAATATAATTTTATTGTACTTTGGTCAGTGATGGACTACATCTGTTATATCAGTGCTATAACCTCTCTTAATTCATGTAAGTACACTCTAGGATGTTCCCACAATGACAAAACCATTTAAGGATACATGCTTTTCAGACTATTTCCTCATTAAGACACATGTGAAATGCTTAATCTTCATAGTCTCTAGATTTCTTGTTCAATATTTACTGAACTCCAGAAGTGTTATTATTCAGTAATTCTATAAAACTGGTCTTAAAGTTGCAGAAGCCCTTGTTTGTATAGCAATACATCATAGAACTTTATTCCTTTTGCAGAAGGCAGTACAACTTAATGAAGGAAAGAACTTGAGTGTTAGACCAAGCTGTGTCATACATAGAATGACATTATTATTTGAGGACTCAGATGGACAAAGGCTTTGGAAGAGAATCCCCAGCATCCTCAACTGTATAATTCTGGTATTTCTGTATTATCCACACTGCTTTAATCCCCATAGAATGTCTTCATTGTTATAGGAAGCATTTAATTTAAATTTTTGATGGACAAATTCAGGCATCTTTACCTCAAACCTCACTGATTCAAAAGGGAGTTACAAAACTCAGCTATCCCATTAAATGGTCCATTTTTTAAATGGACGTAGTCAGGGCGGGGATCCTAGCTGTTGCTATCCTCTCTATTGTAGTAGTAGTAGTTTTTACTAATTCCAACTCTGTGATTTCAGATGCCTTTATTGGCCATCCAAAAGCCTATGATTCATTGCATGGCTTAGCATGTACTCTGCAGACTCAAAATAGAGCTCAGTAAGAACCCCCTCCCAGCTTTCATATGTCTAAATTCAGCCAATCCCAGGATCGCTATTAGCACAGACATCTGTCTCTTAAGTGCTCCTGCACACCCCCTTCCTGAGCCATGTCTCTTGAATGAGATAAATGTGTGTAAAAAGACCAAAACAACTGCACACAGCTCACTTCTTCAGAGCCCAGCCTACAGCACTTTTCACCCATGTAGGTGCACTCCTTCAAAATACTCGCCCCAAATTAAATTGTGAGATTCTCTTGTGTGTGTTGATCCTGTGTGCGCTGAACCCGGGCGAGGATCACACTATACCGTTTGAGCCACAGCTCCATTTCTGACAATGTTGGTAGTTAACTAGAGATAAAGGTCTCACAGACTTTCTTCCCAGGCTGGCTTTGAACTGCAATCCTCAGATCTCAGCCTCCTAAGTAGGTAGGGTTACAGGCATGAGCCACTGGTGTCCCACAAATGTGGGCTTTTTAGCAGCAACATTTTCAACTTTTTTCATTTGCTAGTATGATATATTCGCAAATTCACATTTATGGTGTTCTCAATTTCTCACACAAAATAAACATATGGCTAACGCTTAGATTCTCAGTATAGAAAATAAAATATATGCAACTTTATAATAATGTATTTGCAGTCATGTGGATAATTTTCTATTTCAAAGACTCCAAAGGCTTGGTATTCCTATAATTTGCTCTTCTATATTTTCACAACATAAAAGCATGTAGTTCTCCTACAGCACTGGTGGCTCACACCCACAATCCTAGCTTCTCATGAGGCTCTCATCTGGAGGATGATGGTTCAAAGCTAATTTAGGTAGAAAATTCTGTAAGGCTCTGATCTCCAATTAACTAGAGGTGTGGCTCAAGTAGTAGAATGCTAGCTGAGCAAGGAAGCCAAGCAATTGCGAGGCTTTCAGTTCAACACCAGGTATCAGTGAGGAAAAAAACACCAAAAAACACAAACAGGCATTCCATTCTCCAAGAATTCCTAGTCAATGTAATCCCACTATTATAACATAGAAACAAAAGAAATAAAGATTGATAAGAAAGTTCAAAGACTATAAGACATTGCAGAAGGCGCAGTGATTGCAGCAAGATGACAGCACACACTTGCTCTGGACTACATGAGCAAGTAGAGCCCCAAAACATCTGCAGGTCAAAGTCAGGGGAGTGATGTCTAAGTGGCAGGACTGAGAGCAAAAGGCACAGAAGTCACCTACACTAATGTCCTGAGTCTAATTTGGAACTTAGTGTCTGGGCACATCAGATAAATGGCCGTTTGCAGTGAGACTCAGAAGATGCAGAGAGTGAACAAATGGAAACTTGGCCACTGCTGGATTTCAAATACATGTGACCCAACAAAATTCTGTTTTCAGAAAAGCAAATGAAAGCCTTTGCAGAAAATTCTTTTAAAAGAAGCTGTAGGCACCACTGGCTCATGACTGTAGTCCTAGCTACTCAGGACACTGAGTTCTGAGAATCATAGTTCAAAGCCAGCCCAGCATCAAAATCTGTGAGACTCATCTCCACTTAACCACCAGAAAACCAGAAATGGCGTAGTGCATCAATTAGGAGAGTGCTCTCCTTGAGCTGAAGAGCTCAGGAACAACACCCAAACCCAGAGTTCAAGACCCATGACAGAAAAAAAAAAGCAATCCAACCTTTCTTTTCTCTCTCTTTTTTTTATTGTGAAAATACCGTACAGAGGGGTTACAATTACATGGGCAAGGTAATGAGTATATTTCTTATCAAGCATTGTTGCCTCCTCCTTTGTTTCCCCATCCCATGCATTCCCACCTCCTACCCCCCACTTCCCACACCAAACCATCCACTCCTTACCTCCCCACCCACACCCCAGCTCTGGCCAAAGTTGTAAAGTTCTTTTTCTTGACATAATGATTTGTACATCTCAGTGTTGCAATGGGTCCACCTGTTCATTATCTTTAAGTAGTTGTACAAAGGAGTTGCCATTTATTGAGGCAGTTTGTGAATACAGTGAATCTTGATCAATGTCACCCCTTTGAATGTTCTCACCAACCAAACCCTTCCCTTACTTAATTTTAGGTTATATATTACATTTTTTGACATTTAGTAAAGCAGTTTATGTGAACAATGCATCTTAACCTCTGTGATCACATCAAAATCTTCACCCAGGTTAACTCACCCCTTCCCTCATATTTTCAATTCTGTCATATATACTATGAATTCTTGCCTGAATTCCTTACCCTTCCTGTCTTCATTCTTCTACCTCTCTCCCCATAATTACACTAGCTGTGCTTTCCTTGGAGTCTGTTATACTTCAATTAATTCATTTCTAAATCCTTAAGTACCACCCAAAGTGTTTACTTGAAAATTCATTTGCAGCCCTTCCTTAGCACCCACTGTGTTTATAATCACATTCTAGCTACCACAAATGAGGTAAAACAAGCAACCTATGTCTCTTTGTGTCAGGCTTACTTCACTTATTATATTTTTTCCAAGTCTTTCCATGTTTTTACAAATGGTGCACTTAACATTCTTTCTGATGGAATCATAGAATTCCATTGTTTATATATACCACATTTTCTTGTTTATATATACCACATTCATCCATTGAGGGGCATTAGGGTTGACTCTAAATCTAGGTTATGGTAAATAATGCTGCAAGGCTATATTAAAGCTACCTTCACAACCATGTTCATTCAAACTAATTAAATTTCAAATAAACCCATGAATCCTCAGTGGCATTGACCACATTTATAAAAAATGTAAAATACAAATGTTTTTTTCTTTAATGCAATTGTTTCTAACATTAACTGAACGTCCATTTTCTTTTTTTTATTTTTTATTGTGAAAATACTGTACAGAGGGGTTACAATTAGATGGGCAAGATAATGAGTACACAAATTATACCAACATCAAATATAGTGAAAGCAGGGGTTATACTGTGGTGGAGAGATATACAAAGCAACAAAGAAATAATCTTATAAATGCATTAGAAACAAATGCATGAAACAAAAAAAAAACATTTGAATACATATCTTAGGCTTCATTTTCCTAACATCACCTTATCTGACCTTTTCTGCTTGACTCATACATATACTAAATATTGCAGATAAGGGAAATCATGGAACCTATGAAAAAAATGTAATATATATATACACACACACACACACACACACATACACACACAATGGAATTCTATGCCTCCATCAGAAAGAATGACATTGCCCCATTTGTTAGGAAATGGAAAGTCTTGGAAAAAAAATTATTAAGTGAAGTTAAGCCAGGCCCAAAGAAACATAGGTCCCTTGGTTTCCCTTATTTGCAATATCTAGCATATTTCTCAGTCAAGCAGAAAAGGTCAGATACGTTGTTAGGGAATTAAACCCTAAGATATGTATTCAGATATTTTTTTCTTTCATGCGATTGTTTCTCTACGCATTTATAAGATTATTTCTTTGTTGCTTTGTATGTCCCTCCCCCACAGTATAACCCCTGTTTTTACTGTATTTCATGTAGGTATAATTTGTGGAGGGGAAGGGGAGAAACAAATGTTTTAAAAAGGGATACAGCTGGAACCATTGCAAAAATGAGATGTAAAAGTCATTATGTTGAACACGAACTTTAGAACTTTGGTGAGGGGGGAGGGATGGAGGGAGGTGAATTCTGTAGGGGGAGCGGGGAGGGGGAAGTGGGGGGGGAGGATGGGAAGGGATGGGAAGGAGAAGCTAAGGAAGAGGCTACAATGCTTGCGAAGATATATACTCATTATCTTGCTCATGTAATTGTAACCCCTCTGTGCGGTATTTCAACAATAAAACTAAATAAATAAATAGAACAATACAGTCAAAAAGTGTAAAATAATGAATACAAATGAGTGTTTGGAAAGATTCATAAGCACAAGCCAATAGAAAAATAAAGGCTAATATAGGATAATATGAGATAAGAATACTGAAAAACATTTTAATTTATTAACGATAAAACTAGAAGACTACTTCAGGATTATTATATATTATATTATATTAATATTATTATATTAAGTGGAGACACAAGATGAATAAAAACAGGAGGGGACCAGTGCGCGCACTCTCTCTCCCTCTCCCTTTCTCTGTGATTTTGTATATGTTGTGTTGTGCATCTATTTATGGGTATGTTGAATAAATGAATGAATCAAATGAGTGGATCAAGTATGAGTGGATAAAAGGGAAAGTTGAACAAAGACAAGAATGAGAAAAAGAGCAAAAAAGAGGAAGATCAAAGCATTATGTCATGCAAATGAAACATGGCTGCAAAGAACTTAGGATGTTCTTGTAAAATTTAGAGAAAAGGTAATAATAATCGCCAACATGCATGCACTGCCTTCGTGACCGGAAGGCAGTGGGCTGGGAGTGGTTATTCTGTACTATGTGAGCCATGGCTCCACTTCTGGCTTTATTGGTGTTTACTTCAAGATAACAGTCTCACACCCTGGCTGGCTTAGAACCAATATCCTCAGATCTTAGCCTCCTGACTTGCTACAATTACAATGTAAGACACCAGCACTCACCAATCTTTCTCTTTTTTAGAAGGATAAAGAAACTTCTAGGTAGAGAAAACAGCTGTCCTAAATCGGCCTGGAAGTGTGCAATAGCCGGTAAACTCCAGTAACAGGAACAGAGACCTATGTATGCTAACAGCTCAGGCATATTACTTGCCTACACCCTTTCTGTTAACCATCTTTATAGAAGAGAGAACTCAAGAGAGTTCCAGAAATAAACAGTGCTAGGGTCAATCCACTACCTCATGACTGACAGGAGAACACATTACAGATAGGGTGCTGGTCACTCACACTTTTAAATCCCACTACTTGGGATGCTAGAGTCTGAGGGTGGAAGTTCAAAGGCAGGCCAAGCAGAAAAGTTTGAGACACTCACACCTGCAGTTATTCTGCAGAAAGGCCTGAGTTGGGGTTATGGCTCAAATGACTCGTGCTAGTCATGAGCCACTAAATCCAAGAGAAAGCACAAGACCCTAACTTCAAGCCCAACTCCTGGCACAAGCCAAAGGAAACTACTATGACACAAAGCTGCTGCCTCAGACCCCTTCTAAGTGTTTCCACCAAGGGTCTCAGAAAGTTGGTCAATAACTTCAAGCCCAACTCCTGGCACAAGCCAAAGGAAAATACTATGACACAAAGCTGCTGCCTCAGACCCCTTCTAAGTGTTTCTACCAAGGGTCTCAGAAAGTTGGTCAATATGGAGGAACTATTTCACCAAGATATACACTCAGAAGATGAAAGAGAAACTCTTCAGAAAGACAAAGAAAACCAAAGAAGCTGATGGACTCCACTTCCAAATTACTCAAGCTGATTCAAAACTTTGGCAAAGTAGCAAGGTATAAAACCGATGGCTTTTCTGCATGCCACAATGAGAAGTGTTTGGATGAAATCAGGAAAGTTACTCCTTTTGCAATGGCCCCACTAAAAATAAAAATTCCTAGGAGGTAACTAAGAAGTGAACGACCTCTACAATGAAAACTTTACAAACCTGAAAAAGGAAATCAAAGCAGAAATTAGGACGTGGAACAACCTCCCATCTGCCTGCATTGTGAAGATTAACATGGTGAAAATGGCAATACTTCCAAAGGCTAGATATATATTCGACATGATACCTATCAATAACCCAACCTAATTTTTCATGGAAATAGAAGAACTAGTCCAAGAAATCATATAGAACAATAAAAGACCCTGAATAGCACAAACAATCCTTAGCAACAAGAACAGCACTGGAGGAATACCAGTACCAAATTTCTAACTCTACTACAAAGCCATAGTAAGCAAAACAGCTTGGTACTAGTACAAGAACAGACATGAGGACCAATGGAATAGAAATGAAGACACAGAAATGAACATGCAGACCCATAGCCACCTAATCTATGATCAGGGAGCCTAAAAAATAGAAGAAATACAGCCTTTTCAGCAAATGGTGCTGGTAAATTCGATTAAACACCTGTATAAAATTGAAGATAGACCTTTATATATCACCCTGCAGCAGAATCTACTACAAATGGATCAAAGACCTCAAAGTCAACGCAGATACCCTGAAAACATTACAGGAAGCAATAGTAGAAACTCTAGGGCTGCTTGGAACACACCCAAATGTTCTTAATAAAACACAGAAATACAACAAATCAAAGAAAGGTTGGACAAATGGGATTGCATGAAACTACAGAGATTCTTCATGGCAAACGACATAGCTACCAAGATCAATAGGAAGCCCCTATTTTGGGAGAAGATCTTCACCAGCCACATAATGGACAGGATCTCATATCTAAAATATACTTAGGACTCAAAAAATTAAATCCACCTCAAGAAATCCTGAAAGAAACAACTGTCCAATAAATAAGTGGGCTAAAGACTTAAAAGGAAACTTCTCTGAAGAGGAAATAAGAATGACCAAAAGACACATGAAGAAATGCTCAACCTCTTTAGCCATAAATGAAATGCATGTAAAGCAACATTGAGATTCCACCTCACCTTAGTTACAATGACTATGATGAAGAAATCTAGTAACAACAGATGCTGGAGAGGATGTGGCCAGAAGGGAACCCTATTGCATTGTTGTTGGGAGTGTAAACTAGTTCAACCACTTTGGAAAGCAGTATGGATAGCCCCTGTTTTCACTGTATTTGATATTGGTTTAATTTGTGGAGGGAAGGGCAAAAACAAATCGTTGAACTAGGGATACTGGTGGACCCATTGCAACAATGAGATGTACAAGTTGTTATGTTGAAAAACGAACTTTACAACTTTCGTGGGGGGCGGGTGGATCGGTGGGGGGAAGTTGGGGGAGGATGGGAAGGGATGGGAAGGAGAAACAAAGAGGAGGCAACAATGCTTGATAAGAAATGAACTCATTATCTTGCCCATGTAATTATAACTCCACTGTACGGTATTTTCACAATAAAATTTTAAAAAAGGCTCCACATAGAGCTCCGCTATGACCCAGCAACCCCACTTTGGGGCATTTACTCAAATGATCACAAAGAAGACTGTACTAAATTTGGTTACAGCACAACTATGTTTTGCACAGCATTATTTACCATGGCTAAGACATGGAACCTATGCAGATGCCCCTCAGTAGATGAATGGATCAGGAAAATGTGAGATATATATATGTGTGTGTGTGTACATATATATACATATATATGTATACACACAATGGAATTCTATGCCTCCATCAGAAAGAATGACATCACCCAATTTTTTGGAAATGGAAAGATTTGGAAAAAATTATATTAAGTGAAGTAAGCCAGGTCCAAAGAAACATAGGTCCCATGGTTTCCTTTCTTTGCAATAACTAGTTTATGACTAGGACAAGCAGAAAAGCTCAAAAGCTATGTACATATGACCATATACGACGATGTTAAACCCCAAGATAGGAACACAAGTGTTTTTTTCTTCTTGCTATTGTTTAAGGTATTTACAATGTACTATGTGATTTTTTTGTTTCTTTGGTATGTTCTTCCCCCATGGTATAATCCCTGTTTTTATTATATTTGATGTTGGTTCCTTGCATCTTGTATATATATTTTCCTAATTTCAGAGGGAAAAGGAAATAACAAAATGCTTAAATAAGGATTCAGGTTGACCCACTCTAACAATGAGATGTACAAAACCCCATGTTGAAAATGAACTTTACACCTTTGGGGGGCAGGGGTGGGATGAAGTTGGGGAGGTAGGGAGGGAAGAGATGGTAGTGGAAAAAGAAAGGAGGAGTAGCAATGCTCAAGAAGAAATGTACTCATTACTCATGTAACTGTAACCCCTCTGTACAGTGTTTTTAAATTTTTTTAAAAAATATCAAAAAAAGAAAACGAAGCAGAGGTTTGTGAGGAAGGTATTTTTTTGATTCATAGGAAAACATTTATAGATTAAATAAGAGCATACTGTCCTGACCCTATTGATAAGTAAAGGCAAGATGGCTTAAGACCTAACTGCATTGTGCCTGGTAAGCCCAACTTACAGGTCAGTAATGGGCAATTCTTCTCTGCACCTCAGATTCTGCAATTTAATGTTGCTTTCTCTATCTCTTAGGGAGAAGGGTATTCGTATCTTTTGTGTATTCTACCAAACTTGTAGATTATCCTGGGCTTTGTGTTCCTTGTCCTAATATTAATTCTATCAAACAAGAAATATGGGAGGTGGGCTGGGAAGGTGGCTCAGTGGTACAGTGCTTGCCTCCTATGCATAAGACCCTGGATTTGATTCCTCAGCACCACATAAGCAGAAAAAGCCCAAAGTGAAGCTGTGGCTCCAGTGGTAGAGCGCTCACATTGAGCTGAAGACCTGCGGGACAGTGCCCAGGCCCAGAGCTCAAGCCCTACGACCGACCCCAAAACAAACAAACAATCAAACAAACAAATACATAAATAAATAAAGGAGGAGTTTCCACGCTCTGGTGTGTAATTTATTTCTTCAATTTTTTTTCTTGTACTGGTCCTAGGGTACAAGGTCCTAGGGCCCAGAAGCTGGGTCCTGTCCCTGAACTCGGCCATTAGAGACACAGCTCTACTACAAGCGTTTTGCTGATTAACCAAGCATAAGAATCTTACAGATGGGTAGGGACAAAAAAAAACTAGGTTCCTCACATATCAAACTAGGATTACAGGTATGAACCACACAGCTGTGAGTGTGTGGTTCTCCAAATTTTTATAACTTTCATTGTCAGCAGCCTTTCCCTCCTTGGTGAGCTTTATTACTAGGTCCTTCATTTCATTGAATTTGACAGGCTCTGTGGTGGCTCTTTCACATCTTTCTAACAAAGGAGCTTGTGATCTCCAGCTCATATGATGGAGTACCTGGAGCCATCTGGGTACAGCTAAGAGTCCCAATTTGGGTTTCTATCATGGATGGAATCAGCCACCAGTCTCCATATAGGAGACAAGGAATGGCATGAGGCATTAGTGTTTTTCTTAGCCTTGGGCTGAATTTGATATTTCTCCCCTTTAAACAAGTAGGTAAGAGGATACAATGTTTCTATCTGAAACCCTAGGGAAGAGTGAGATATTCAAATGGCTTAAATCAAGAGGAGCTTGATTGTAGAAACAGCATGTCTGACTTGTCTTTGTGAATTTATCCCACCCACTTTCCTCTCCAGCCTGCAAAATGTTTCAAATCCCTCAGAGCCCAGAAAAAAAAAGCTGATTTGGTCAAGCTGACAAGAAAAAAGATGCAATGTCAGTTAAGAAGGAAAATAGTTTTAAAGAGCCAGAGTCAGAATCCCTGAAACAAAAAGTATTTTAAAACTGAATTTCTAAAAGAAGCCTTCATTCTTTGAGTATGTTTATCTTTCCTTCAAGCTTGGAAGATCTTCCAAAGGAAGTTAAAGGCCAAAATACTTCCCACTAGGAATAGTAGACATTGGCTTGCCAAGTGCAGACTCTGCTAACTCATTAGGTCTTAGGCTTGGAAATTGTCACAAAAATACTGTCACTTTTCCCTTGGGATATGGTTTCCAGTTGCAAAGACTTCAAGTGTTTGAAGATGTTAAGTTGTACTCAAGTAATACTTTATGAATGCTAATAGTATAGAACAAAAACAAGGATTATTATTTGCTTTCAAAACATATCTATTTGAAATGGTAGTGAAGGCTATATGGTTAAAAATCTAACTTTTGACAAAATTCATAATGCAATGAGAAAAGGAAAAGTTGATGTTAACTTTTAGAATTATGCACCCAGATTATATGCTGAAATATTTGTAGCTATCTGTACCTCGATATTCCCCTCAAAACATCTGAAACCAATAAATTTTCCTTTTTTCCCATATCTCCTTTCATGGAAAGAATGGTGGCATACACATTGCACACTTTTCAACAAGGAATTTAAAGAAAAACATTTTGTTCTTCAAACAAGGGCACAACATTAGATGATAGTCCAGAAGCAATTACTACAGGAGGAGGGAAGGAAACAGAACATGAACATGAAGGATTCTGCTGATCTGACTTGTAGCACACATAGATCTGGAGGGAGGGGAGTGGCGGCTCCTAGGTGTGTTCTCCCAGGCCACAGGCTTATCATTGCTTGGCACCCTGCAAAGGGTACTGGTCGCATTTCCCTAGATTTCTAAGGGCAGGTGGTAAAGTTCCAAATTACTGGCCTTCAGATGAATATGATCCACTGTAAGATGTTCATGATCACTGATCCCCAGGGTTGTATCTTTTTACCTTTTTTTTTTTTTTTGCTGGGGGCATGGTGACAGAGCCCGATGTGCAGGTACAATGCTTGAATTCATGCTTACTCTGCTTTCTTGCTTATGGCTAGAGCTCTGCCACCTGAGGGACACCTCCAGTTCAACATTTTTGCTGGTTAACTGGAGATGTAGTCTCTCAGTCTTTTGCGCCTGGGTTAGCCTCAAACACCCAGCCCCTACATCGCAGCTTCCTGAGTTGCGAGAATTTCAGGTATCAGTGAACAGTGATAGCACCACAATTCAAAATATGTTCTGTTTTTTTCCCTGAGAACAAAATCATGTTTAAAGACTCCATTTAGCCAATCATGATGGCATCATGCTAATAATCCAAGCACCTGGGAGGCAGAGGCAAGAGGATCAATACTTTGAGGGTAGCCTGGCATACATGGTGAGCACAGGGCCAACATAAGCTATATATTTAGATATTTACTATCTAAAATAGTAAATACTATAAAATCTAAGTTCCCAACTACACAGGTCCTTCTACCCACTGTACACCAACTAATAAATGTCTCAACATCAACCATAAAATCCGATTGCTCCCCATTTCTACTAAATTCCACAGGTTTTTTTCCCCAAATAACAGTGGCCCACAATGCTCTGGAATAGATGATATGAGAACATAAATAAAAGTAAATGAGATCTTCTTAGCCTTTGAGATTCATAACTTGATCAGGGAAACAGACACTTGTAGCCATAACAGAAACACAGAAGGGGTAAAAAGCATATTTCAAATACATTCCAATCAGAGACTTATGCTATGCCTTGTGAGACACAGACTAGTAGACAATGGGTAAGTGAACAGATTCTCTAAATTCTTCTAAGGGAGCCTATGAGTTCTTCACAGAGAGGGGGCATTTGATCAACTAGAAATTGCCGGGTGGGGGGGAGCAACAATTTAGCAGATGGAAGAAACAAGTCAAGAAGAAGCTGAGAAAAAATATTTTCAGTGTGTTTAGAGTATATGTGTGAGTGCATGTGAGGGTATGTATGAGGTATGTGAGTGTATGTGTGAGGAATGTGGGTGTGTGAGATGTGTGAGGGTATTATGAATGCATGGTATAGAGGGTGTCTGAGTGGGAGGAGGGGTGTTGTTGGTACCAGCGAACAAAGGAGAATGCAGAAGAAGCTTGAATGAGAAAATCAGAAATTAGCGTATGCACAGTAGGAAATACAAGTTCCATCAGCAGGGATCACCTGGCATCATCAGATGTGGAGCTCAGCCTAACCGGATTGCAATGACAGAATCTCAAGGGACAAGCACAGACTGACTCAGAGAAGACAATGGCCTGTATTCCAGAAGAGTAGTGGAAGTTGCCATACTAAGGGAAAATTCTGAAGAAAGCAAAGAAAAGGGAGCTCAGGGGCTCACAGAATAAGCTTACAGGCATTGTAAGAGGTGACACAGTAAAAACATAAACTCTTGGGACCTGCAGCAAAAGCCACATCCCTCCTAGGAGGCGACCATGGAGTGTGTGATCCCAGGGCCAGGATGCAATGCCTTGAATGTCACCTAGGCACCATTCAGAAGAACAGACTTCAGTCAACCATTTGTGTTTTCCTGCCTATCAAACACAAAGTAGTTGGTCCCTTGATTTTTTTTTAGCTTTATTTGATTCCTTCAGAAATTGATCAAGAACTGGCCTTTCTTTCTTGTGGACTGAGGGAATATAGTAGATGTGCTAACGCATACACTATATTATACCTACAGGAAAACATCATACAGATTTTAGATT
>NW_012267288.1:4997623-5001528 GCF_000151885.1 Dipodomys ordii
GGAAGGGGAAATAAAGGAGGAGGCTACAATGCTTGATAAGAAATGTACTCATTATCTTGCCCATGTAATTGTAACCCCTCTGTACAGCATTTTCACAATAAAAAAAACAAAAATATATTAAAAAAAGATTTCTTTAAGAAGTTTTCTATAAAAAATTTAAAATTTTTTAAAAAGAACTCTTCTAATTGAAGAGCCATTTGATAATCATTTGGAATCAAAACGGATACAGATCTTTAATATGGGAGATAAAGGGTAGGAAAACAATTCACATAATCACTGATTATGTGATTCCCATGGGAAATATAATCGTGTTGTACTTTGGTCAGTGATAGACTGCATCTGCTATATCAGTCCTCTAACTTAGTGATGTGACACTTCTCTTCATTCATGGAAGTACACTCCAGGATGTTCCCACAATGACAAAACCACTGAAGGATGCATGCTTTTCAAACTATTTCCTCATGAAGCCGCATGTGATATACATAATCTTCATGGTCTCTAGATCACTTGTTCCATATTTACTGTACTCCACACATGAGTTCTCATTCAGTAACTCTGTAAGTCTGCAGAAGCCCTTATTTGTATAGCAATACATCATAGAACTTCATCCCTTTTTGCAGAAGGCAGTACAACATAATGAAGGAAATAACTAATGTTAGACCAAGCTGTGTCAAATATAGAGTAACATTATTATTTGATGACTCAGATGGACAAAGCCTTTGGAGGAGAATCCCCAGCATCCTCACCTCTATAATTCAGATATTTCTGTTATACACACAGGTTTAATCACCATAGAATGTCTTTATGTTATAGGAAGCATTTAATTTAAATTTTGGGATGGACAAATTCAAGCATGCATGTCTCAATCCTCATTGATCCAAAAGGGAATAACAAAGCTCAGCTATCCCATCAAATGTGCATTGTTTTATAAATGTGGGTAGCAGGGCGGGGATCCTAGCTGTTGCTATCCTCTTTTTTGTGTAGTAGTAGTTCTTACTAATTCCAATGATGTGATTTCAGTTGCCTTTACTGCATTTACTCTGCAGACTCAAACTAAAGCTTGGCCAGATGCCTCTCTACAGCTTTCATATGTCTTAAATCCAGCCAATCCCAGGATTGCTATTAGCACAGACACCTGTCTCATAAGTGCTCCTACACACCCTTTCTTGAGCCATGTCTCTTGAGTGAGATAAATGTTTGTAAAAATATCAAAACAACACAGCTCACTTCTTCAGAACTTATCCTACAGCACTTTTCACTCACATGGAGCACTTCCTCAAAATATTCGTCCTGTAGTAAATTGTGAAATTGTGTGTGTGTGTGTGTGTGTGTGTGTGTGTGTGTGTGTTGACCTGCGTGTACTGATCCCTGGCCTGACCTAAGGGTTTGTGCACTGTTCCTGAGCTTTTATGCTCAAGGATCGCACTCTACCACTTGAGCCACAACTCCATTTCTGACCACGCTGGCAGTTAAAAACTAGCAATAAGTGTCTCACAGATTTTCCTTCCAGGCTGGCTTTGAACTGCAATCCTCAGATCTCAGCCTTCTAAGTAGGTAGGGTTACAGGCATGAGCCACTGGTGTCCCACAACTGTGGGATTTTTAGAAGCACAGCAACACTTTCAACTTTTTCATTTGCTAGCACAGTATATTCCATAAATTCACATTTATGGTGTTCTTAATTTCTCACACAAAATAAGCATATGGCTAAAGCTTAGATTCTCAGTATAGGAAATAAAATATATACAACTTTATAATGTATTTGCAGTCATGTGGATAATTTTCTATTTCAAAGACTCCAAAGGCTTGGTATTACTATAATTTGCTCTTCTATATTTTCACAACATAAAAGCATGTAGTTCTCTGACAGGCACTGGTGGCTCATGCCCACAATCCTAGCTTCTCATGAGGCTCACATATGGAGGATGATGGTTCAAAGCAAATTTGAGTAGAAAACTCTGTAAGGCTCTGATCTGCAATTAACTAGAGGTGTGGCTCAAGTAGTAGAATGCTAGCTGAGCAAGGAAGCCAAGCAAGTGTGAGGCTTTCAGTTCAATCCCAGGTATCAGGGAGTGAAAAACAAAACAAAACACAACAAACCACCCAAAAAACACAAACAGGCCTTCTATTCTCCAAGAGTTCCAAGTCAATTTAATCCCACTATTTTAAAATAGAAACAAGAGAAATAAAGGTTGACAAGAAAGTTCTAAGACTATAACAAGAATTTTCACATTGCAGAAGGTGCAGTGATTGCACCAAGCTGACAAAACACAGTTTCTGGACTACATGAGCAAGTAGAGCCCCAATACATCTGCAGGTCAAAGTCAGGCGAGTGGATGTCTGAGTGACAAGTCTGAGAGCAAAAGGCACAGAAGTCACCTATGCCAATGTCCTGAATCTAATTTGAAACTTAGGTCTAGACACATCAGATAAATGGCCATTTGCAGTGAGACTCAGAAGATGCAGAGAGTGAACAAATGGGAAGTTGGCCACTACTGGATGTCAAGCACATGTGGCCCAATAAAATTCTGTTTTCACAAAAGCAAATGAAAGTCTTTGCAGAAAACTCTTTCAAAAAAAAAAACAAAAGAAAAACATCTGGCACCACTGGCTCATGTCTGTAATCCTAGCTAATCAGGACTCTGAGTTCTGAGAATCACAGTTCAAAGCCAGCCCGGGCAGGAAAATCCGTGAGACTTTTATCTCCAGTTCACCACCAGAAATCCAGAAATAACACTGTAGCTCCACTGGTAGAGTGCTCTCCTTGAGCCGAAGAGCTCAGGGACAGTGCCCAAGCCCAGAGTTCAAGATGTCCAACCAACAACAACAACAAAAAAAAAAAACCTCCAACCTCTTTTTTCCCTTTCATTAAAAAATATTTTAATTATCTTTATTTAAGTAGTTGGACAAAGGAGTTGCCATTCATTGAAGCAGTTTATGAATACAGTGAATCTTGATCAAGGTTACCCCTTTCAATGTTCTCACCAGCCCCTCCCTACCCAACCCTTTCCTTACTTATCTTAATTTTAGGTTGTATAATACATTATTTGACATTTGGAAAAGCAGTTTATATGTACAATGCATCTTAATCTCTGTGATCACATCAAAATCTTCACCCTGCATTTAGGCACCCCTTCCCTCATATTTTTCAATTCTGTTATATATACTAGAGATTCTTGCCTGAATTCCTTCCCCTTCTCCTCTTAATTTTTCTAGCCTCTCACCTGAATTACACCATCTGTGCTCTCCTTGGAGTCTTTCAGACTTCAATTATTTCATTTCTAATTCCTTAGGTACTACCCAAAATGTCCACTTGCAAAGTCATTTGTACCCCTTCCTTACCACCCAGTGTGTTTACTTGTAGAGTTATAAGCAACATTCTAGCTACCACATATGAGAGGAAACCCTGTAACCTATGTTTCTTGGTCCAGCTTACTTCACTTAATACATTTTTCCCCAAGACTTTCCATATTCTTACAAAAGACACAGTAACACCCTTTCTGATGGAAGCATATAATTCCATTGTGAATATACCACATTTTCTTGATCCGTTCATCCACGGAGGGCCATTTGAGTTGACTCCATTTCTTGGCTATGGTAAATAATGCTGCAAGGCTGCACTAAAGCTATCTTCACAACCATGTTCATTAAATCTAATTAAATTTCAAATGAACCCTCAGTGTAAACAACCACATCTATGAAAAATGTAAAATAACAAATATAAATGAATCTTTGGAAAGATTCATAAGCACAAGCCAATAGAAAAATAAATGCTTGTGGAGGAGATGGGGAAAAACAAGTCGTTTAAGGACCTGTTGCAACAATGAAAGTACAAGTTGTCATGTCGAAAACGAGCTTTACAATGTTGGTGCGGTGGGGGGGGAGGATTGGGTGGGGGCGGTGGGG
>NW_012267288.1:5001578-5046617 GCF_000151885.1 Dipodomys ordii
GAGCTTTACAATGTTGGTGCGGTGGGGGGGGAGGATTGGGTGGGGGCGGTGGGGGGGGAGGCTGGGAAGGGATATGAAGGGTAAACAAAGGAGGAGGCTGCAATGCTTGATAAGAAATGTATGCATTATCCTGCCCATGTAATTGTAACCCCTCTGTACAGTATGTTCACAAAAAATAAAATTAAATTTAAAAAAAAGAAAAAGAAATGCTAATATAGGAAGTGTTCATGGGTTAAGAATACTGAAGTCGTTTTTAGTGTATTGACTATATAACTAGAAGCCTAGTCTAGAAAAAGTTTTTTATTATCTCTTGAAAGATTAAAAATTAGAATTACATTTTACAATTACTAACTGCTGATTGTGCTTCTGTAAACTTGCTTGCGCTAGCACCGACCCTTCCCCTCCCTGGAAATAAGTAAAAAAGTTTCAGAGTCCAGATGCCGGCCCCAGGACAAGGTCTGTGGTTAAATATAAAGAACAAAAGAGTATGTTTTTCTAAGTTCTTGTTTGAAAATTCCCCAAATGGGACCCAAGATAAGGACCATCTGGCGAGTCCAGCAAACTAGGTCAAACGTCAACCAATCACAAGCCTGTAACTATGTGAACTCCCCTCCAGGGTGGCCACTCCCCCTAGATTTGCCCTGAGCCAACCATTTTACGAAGAATGTTACAAAGTTTCCCGCATAGCAAAATGATTGCTGGAGTACACAGTGACTTGTAGATGGACCAATCCCAGGGCAACTGGTGTCATATGCTAATCCTGTGGTTTTTGCCTTTAAAAATGCCTGTAACCTCTGCTAGGGGCTCTCTCCCATGCCGAGGCAGAGAGAGAGAGTTTGCGCAAACGCTGAATAAATTCCTCTTGCTTGTTGCATCTGCTGGTTTGGAGTCTTAGTTTCTGGGGCGCCCTCCCGTAGATGAAAATACCCAAGGAGTCTGGGGTCTTTCAGTTGGGGGCTCATCCGGGATAACGGCACCTCCAGACCCAAATTATAGAACTCTAACGTTTTGTGTCTTCTGTGTTTGTTATCTCTGTTCTGTATTCTGCACTCTGGGATCCAAGGAAAAGTGCCTGTACAGGGTCTGTATTGAGGCCAGTGGGGGAGGCAGACATGCCCTAAAACCCCTGGCCCATCTCTGGCAGATTTGCCCTGAGGTAAGGTGAGGGAGGGGACTTGGAGTCTCTCTCCTTCCCGTGAGGGGGGAAGGGGACTTGGAGTCTCTCTCCTTCCTGTGAGGAGGGAGGGGACTTGGAGTCTCTCTCTTTCCCATGAGGGGGGAGGGGACTTGGAGTCTCTCTCCTTCCCGGGGAGTTTAGCCGTGGTCAGCCACTCCCATCTGAAGTTGCTTTTTCTGTTTGCAGTCGTTTGACTGCCGCGCAGCACCTGTCTTGTTTCATCTGTTTCTGGTTAGTGTTAATTGTCTCTGTTACTTGTTTTGTTGTCCTTAAAGGGATGGGGCAACAACTAACAACGCCCTTAAGTTTGACTTTAGATCACTGGAAGGAAGTTATAGCCCGAGCCCAGATTGTCAGGTTTTAGGAACTTGCTTGTTTGTCAATTATGAAATTGCCACTGACCACCTGCGAGTGGCCCCAGTTAGATCTCAGCCTCAGGCCTTGGCTCAGGGGGTCTGAGCATGGAGGAGAACCTGTCAGTCTGAGGGGACAGCCGCTAGGGACTTTTGTCCCTTGCCCCAAGACGACTGAGAATTCTCCCCCCCCCCCCGCCTTGGAAGGCCCCTGGGTCAACGTTTGCAGGAATCTAAAAAGAAAAGGAAAAAAAAATCCTCCGGAGGTGAGTAGGGGGTGTTGAGTCCCCTGGTAAGTGAATGGTGGTAAAATGTCACCCCATTCACTGAGATCTGGTTTTGTCTTTGTGGCCACTTGTTTGTCTTGTTAACTTTAGTGTGTGTGTTTGTTTTATGTTTTCTGGGGTAGGGAAGTTCTGGGTGAGTGTGGCAGGCTCACTCAGCAGACTCTGGATTCAGCTTGCTGAGTGAGAACAGCACACAGTTCCGGTAGGGATAAACTGGGGCCCATTAGTTCCCAACTCAGCCTTCAGTTCTTGTCTAGTTCTGTTTTAGAATTGGTACCAGTTTTAAATATGGATCCCTGGTTTTTGTGTTTATCTGTGTTTTTGTTATTTATTTAAACATCTCTGGGGGAATAAAAGTTCCAGCCTCCCACTGGGCTTGGTCACAGCCCTGCTAAGATCCCCCCCCTTGTGTTACAGCAGCCATGAGGCATGGCATGGACAAGCCTCAGGCTGCACCTTCTCCCAGTGGAGGCTGCTGGAGGAGAGGCGAGGGTGTAAAAAGTTGTGAGCCTGGTCTGGACTTTCAGCTACTCCAGACAGCTTAACAATTTGTAAAGTGCTCTTGTCAAAATTGGGTAAAAATCAGGCCAGTTTAGTTTTAGGTGGCCCCCTCCCCCAGCCCTCCTCCAACAGAAGGGATTCAAAAGACTAATTAGTGCATTGCCTTGCTAGATAAGCAAGCTCTGGGAAAATAAAGCCCAACAAAGGTACCTAGTTTAAAAGAAATACTGTCTTAAATTTTTGTTTAAAAACTTTAGAAGGTGTACGTACGACTGATTTTGATTATTGCCCGCTTTAAGATCTGTGTGAGTGTTTTGTGTGTGTCTGAACATGTTCAAAGATAAAAATTGTCAGCATGCTGTAACAATTGGGTGAGTTTAAATTTAAAATTCAAAAGGTTATGAGGTTTGGACATTACTAAAAATTTTTAAAAATCTTCACATTGTTTTAAATGGCTTTTTAAAGATTCTTTAACTTGCAAATTAGAAAATCTAGTATTTTAAAAACTAATATTTTAAAATGCTTAAGACTGTTTATACTGTAATCAAGTTATCTGGCTTAACAAAAATGCATTGGCTGTTTGGGATCTAGTTCCCTTGGCTAAAATTTGGGGATACATATTAGAAATGTAAATGTAAAGGTTAGTTTAACACTGTCAAAGATGTTACCTGTTCTGTCTATCTAAAACTGTATATTTCATTCGAGAACCAAGAGAAGAGATGGGGAAAAACTTAAAAGCCAACAGAAGACCTGTCTTTAGGGGTGAGGGGTAAACAAGCAGAAGTGCAGTTCAGCTGGTCATGCATGGTGGGACAGGCCCTGGGAGGAGTCCACGCATGGTAAAAGAGGACAAACTGGCACAAACGCAGTTCATCTAACCCTAAAGAGTCGGATTGGATGTGAGCCCATTCCATAGAAGGGGCTGAGTGGCCCATCTTTGTTCTCTCTTTTCCCTGCAGACAGACACTGAAAACATGATGGTTAAAATGAGTGATGTGATTATCTGATTAGTATTGCTAAAACTTCCCCTTGGATGTGTTAACATTAAAATTAGGAAAACCTTAAAAAGAGGGCTAAAAAGTTATTTGTATAATGTGACTTGTTTTTAATGTTTTACAATTAGGATGTTTTTTAAAGTCATAAAGACGCTAAGTCTAGCTTTTTGGTTCAGTTATGATGATTGTTATTTTCGCATTAAGGAAAAATTGTCATTTGAGTTTAAAAATCTTAATGTGTGTCTGTTTTAAAACAAGCAGCCAAGAGGCAATGAGTGACACTTGGTCTCAAGATGTCAAGGGATCTTTTCAAAATGCAAATAAAAACTAAGGTATACAATATTAAAAAGAAGATTAATAGGAGAACTAAAAAATAGGAAATGGAATTTTGAATATAAAATTTAAAAGTAAAGTTGTTTTTAACATTGGCTTCAATGTACACAGAGGAAAAATTAGGATTACCAAAATAATTGCTATTCCAGTTTGCTCTTATAGGTTGTTTTTTTAAGTTTCCAGCAAGCCCAGAGCAAAGCACAGAGGATTCTTACAAGTTTGTCAGATGTAACTTTGACTCTTAATAAGTTTCAGGTAAGAGCACTACTGTTTAGGGATTGGGGTTGCATGAATTGCTTCTATTACATAGAAAATGAAGAGGCCTACTTTGCATAAACATTCATAACTATACTTTTCCCAGAGTTCTGCCTTTAGACCTCTAAGAAATACTTGCAAGAAAGTTGAACCCAGTTGTTCAGAGCAGAACTGTAGATGAAAATAAATTCTGCAGTGTTTGTGTCACTTCTGAGGGACCCAGATGCTGGAACAACTACTGTGGACAAGATTTGGAGTTTGATCATTAGTATGTTCAAGGCTGAATAGATTGACCTACATCTCTCTGGCTTCCCTTGTTTTTGATGAGAAAATTAATAGTAATCTTCTAGGAAATCCTGAAGGGTATCTTTGCCTTAGCTAGATAGATCACAGTGCACAATGAATCTGCTTGACATCCATCCAAACAGAATGAAAAAATACTGTGTTCAGAGTAGTCCTCATGTGATCATTCGACTTAAAGATAATGTCAATATTAAAGCAGAAACTACAATTATATTGAGAAATAGGAGAGGTTTGAGTTTTGATGAAGTGTTTGAGCTTAAGCTGACCTTATAAAAAGTGAGTCATGCCTCCTCCAGCCATATCTGTGCTGGTGGTCATCATTTGTTCTTTTTCTTTTAATTTAAATTTTATTGTAAAGGTGATACACAGAGAGGTTGCAGTTACATAAGTTAGATTAGATAATGAGTACCTCTCTTACTGAACAGTATTGTGCTGGTAGCTTTTGAGAAAGAGATTTGCTTCTGTAGCAGGCAGCAGCCTGAACCTTCACCTTATTTATCACTTGCCACCTTGGCTGGGATGAGAGGCATGCACCATGATGCATGGATTGTCATGGACTCTCATGGACTATTTTGTCTATGCTGGCTTCCAACTGCAATCTTCCCACTTCCAACCCCACATGTAACTAGGATTATGGATCTGAGCACTCTAGGATTCTAGATATGGGCACTCAGACTAGCCTGCCATAGGTAGAAATATTAAATATCAATCTACATAAGCACCTATGAAAACTTAGGTGGACTTCTATTGAACAGAACATAAGTTATGTTTAACATAAGTGTCTTGTAAGCCTACGGCTACTGTAAGGCCTGTAATCCTAGCTAAGCAGGAGGCTGGCCTATGAGGATGCTAATGCAAAGACAACATGGGCTGGAAAATCCCTGAGACTATTATCTGCCATGAACCACCAAGAAGATACAACTAGGGCTGTGGCTCGGCTGATAGAGCACCAGCTTTGAGTATCAAAGCTCAGGGACAGGGGCTGGGAATGTGCTAAATGGTAGAGTGCTTACCTGGGTTCAATTCCTCAGTAACACAGAAAGAGAAACAGCAGGAAGTAGGTCTGTGGCTCAAGTGATAGAGTGCTAACCTGGAACAAAAAGAAGTTCAAGGAGAGTGCCCAGGCATGCTCATCTAAGAAGCATCCTGAAGGCCAGGAACTGAGATGGGCAGAGCCCTTGCCAGCTCTGACATCACAGACACCTTCATGAGGTCACAATAACCCTGGCTATATATATATATATATATATATATATATATATATATATATATATATATATATATATATCGCGGGCTGACTGATGGACTCTTGTAGGTAGTCGAAAGGGTGGAGTTCAGATGTTTGATGGATGGTGAGTTGTTGAGTTTCTGGATTTGGTTTATTGATTTGGCTTTGAATTTCAGTTTTTGGATTTGGGTGGTGATTTGGCTTTGACTCTCTCGGACTTGGTTTCTCTTTTGCCTCTTTTATTTTTTCTTATCTTTTTTCTTCATTTTTCTTTTCTTTTTCCTCTAATTTTCTTTTTTTTCTTACTTTTCTTCTCTTCTCTTTCACTTTTCCTTTTTCTTTTATTGCTCTATTATTTTCTTATACTTTGTTTTTAACTAGATAGCATTTTAGATAGCATTTTAGCATATTGTTCATTTATTATTCATTTATTCTTTCTATATTTACATTATATTGTTTTATTGTTAGTTTGTTAGTAGTTACATTTCATTATTCATTTATTATACTTATTCATATTTTACTTACATTTTATTCCTTTATTATATATTTTATTTCGTTGTTTGATTCTATTTTGTTCCATTTCATTCTATTTCATCACATTTCATTGTATTTTGTTCTCCTCTGTTATATTTGATTCCATCTGGTTTCACTGAATTGTTCATTTTCTCCCTAGACAGCATCGCTAGGGTGCTGTGTAGGATGACTAGTGAGAGTACAGAGGCGAGGTCCCGGCGGGGCCTTGAGGCCAGTTCCTCACAGGAGCAGCTCCTCAGGGCTCACTATCGGGTGCTGAGGACAATCGGTGAGGGGGGCTTTGCCTCTGTCCATCTGGCAAAGCACCTGCCTACAGACAGCCTGGTCGCTGTGAAAACCATCAACAAGAGGAATTGCCCCTCCGTTTACACAGAATTGGACATCTTAAAGTCTGTGGAGCACCCTAACATCATCAAACTCTATGAGGTAGTAGAGGCAGAGCAGCGGTTGAACTTGGTGATGGAGTACCTCGAGGGAGGAGACTTAGCTGATTACGTGTACGAGGTGGACAGACTGAGGGAGGAGGAGGCCAGGCTTTTGTTTAGGCAGATCGTGAGGGCGGTCAAATATTGCCACGACCATGGCATTATTCACTGGGACCTTAAGGCAGAAAACATCCTGCTGGACAGCCAGGGCACAGCTAAGCTATGGGACTTTGGTGTCAGTATGCGGTTCCTGCCCCAGCAGGAGCTGGACGGGTGGGACAATGGCCTATTGGCCCTCTGAGATGATCAAGCAGCAGAAATGCCAGAGTCCCAAGGTGGACGTCTGGAGTTTAGGGATCTTACTCTATTATATGGTGATGGGCAACGTGCCTTTTGACAATAGGTCCTGGCTCGTGCTAAAACACCAGGTGTTACAAGGCAGGTTTAAAATACTAAAACACTTTTCTGCTGAACTGCGAGATATCTTAGGGTATCTGATGACACCTGACCCTCAGAAGAGACCTGCTGTGAGGCAAGTGTTGCGCCACCCTTGGTTAAAGGCAACACAGGCACGCTCACCACGCCCCAGCCAGAGTGTCCTGGCCCAGCCAGATCCCGCCATCCTAAACGTCATGGCCTATTTCCTAGGTTTTGACCCAGACCAGGTTGGGGCAGCCCTGTCTGGCTCCATGGCAACATACAAAATCCTAAAGCAGCAGCAAGACCAGGGCCAAGACCTGACCGGCCTGGGGAGGCATGCACTTCCTGCGCCTCCGCCTTGCCCCTCACCTGCATGCAGGACTGGCCAAGCTCTGCACTTGATGCAAGCCAGTGCTCCCTTGGGCCACCGGGCTGTAGGCTTGTCTGCTGAGCAGCAGCAGAGGGGTGGTGGCAGGAAAGGCAGGATATCCATGGGCCTGCCCTGCCTCCTCTGGAGACCCCGCAACACCAACACAGAGGGCAAGACTGTGAGCAGCAAGGCTGCCCTGGCACTAGCAGCTGCAGCTGCAGCAGCAGCACCAGCAGAGGCCATGGCTGCAGCAGCTGCAGTAGCAGAAGCAACTACACTCCCCATGGCCAAACACAGTGAAATGACCAGCGCGGCCCCTGAGCAGGAGAGGTAGGCAGGCAGCAGACCCGACTCTCTTCCCCCTATATTATATAACACCTGGGTACAGTACAGAAAGAAGAGGAAGATCAGCTCTTTTGCCCCATCTCCAAAAGCATCTGATCCCAGTGGGAAGGACCAAGTGGGAGAGGAGGAGAGCAGCAAGCTGCCCCCAAGTCCTGCACCTGCCAAAACCTCCCCACCATTGGCTCAACCCACAACATCCACAACAAATGAGCAACTCAGGGGCTGGAGGCACTGGAAGAAGAACATCACCAGTTGCTTTCGGAGTTTATGCTGTTGCTGCTGCAGCAGGCCTTAAGTGCTTCCTACACACAGTGATTCCTCCTGACAGCCTGGAAACAAGATCCCCTCTGATCTATGGTTACCTGGGTGAAAGGGAAGTGTGGAGATACAAACAGAAAGGGGGAGAGGGAGAGGGAGCTAAAGGGATAGACTTTCAGAAAGAGATTGTGACTTGTCAGGTGTTGTCCTGTGCAATTCAGTCCTGAGTTCCCTTTCTTCCTTCAGCTCAAATGGAAAGGGTGGAAACACATCGCTGTGGTGCTCACCTGGAACACGTGCCATTCAGCCTGCACATGCCTGGAGACAACGGTTCTTTCCTCTGCTCCTACCTCCAACAAACTCCACAGACTTTTTATTTTTCTTCATATTGGAAATGATTTTCAATATTTTTTCTTTTGCTTCTCACCAAACTTATTAAATTGATGCTCTCAAAAGATGATCATATGTTCTGAGTTAGTATTCTTCATTTCTGCCGTGGGTACTGATATTTGGTGGGAGTTAGTTCAAGAAAGAGATGGAGCCACTATTTTGTGGCTCTTGTGTGTACTCTGAGCTATTCGGGGGCCAGAGTCCTTGGAGGATTGGTGCTCAAAGAGAAACAGCATACACACAAGTCAGAATACAGGAAGGAGGGAGGAAGAGCTCAAGCAGTAGACGGTTAGACTATTAAACACAGCAAGTGCCTGGTCTGTATTTAACTCCCAGATACTCAAACCTGCAGCTGTGTTTCCAGTGGTAAAGCTCTAGCCTTGAGCAAAAATAGCTTAGGGACAGCACCTAGGATCCAAAATTAAGCCCCAGAGAGGCACACATCCACAGAAAAATACCAGCACACAGGAGGACAAAGAGTATATCTGAAGCAGATGACTACCTTTTATCAAGCATAGCAAATCTGATGTCTTGATTTCAAAATACTGAAACTAGTAAAAAAGAAAAATTACAAAGAACTCTCAGATGCCCGCCAGCAGTATCAAGTAATTATGTGTTTTTCAATGCAGAAATGCAGCCCTTCTGTATGGCCTACATATTCTACCTTCACCTGGTATAATGTTTTGAAGCAGTCTCTGCATTTCTGGCAAACATATCTAACTCTCATAGGGATTCAGTATACCACACTGAAGTCTAGTAAGGGGAATAGATTCCTAAATATGCTCACAGCTGTAGTTTCAGCCCAATAACTATTGCTTTAGCTACCAGCACCTTTTAGCTAAGCCAGAACTCATAAGTCTTCACAGCTCTAGAAATTGCAGCAGGACTAAGAAAAGTCAAATCCAGAGTCTAACCATTCTACACTCCCATGCTTGTGGCTCAGACTTCAATTCTAGCTCCTCAAGAGCCTAACAATGAAGCCAAACAATCCATGAGACTCTCATCTCCCATCAACCTGAAGATGTGGTGGTTTGGATCACGTAGTTAGTGCAAGGGTTGTGCATAAATCAAATACCTCTTGCACCGAGTTACATCTTCAGGTACCTAAATTTTTTTTAATTTTATTTTATTTTATTTGTGAACATACTGTACAGAGGGGTTACAATTGCATGGGCAGGATAATGCGCAGGTACCTAAATTTTTCAACCAAGAGTCTTAGAATGTTAATGAGAAAATTCATATAGTATATATATATATATATATATGTATATATATATATATATATATAAACAAATCTTTGCAAAAAGAATTATAAAATGATACCAGATATTGTTGTGACCCCAATGATATGCCAAATCAAGGTGGGTGTCAGACCTTCATTTAGCACTAAACAGGCCAGATGGGCCCAGCTTACATTTCTGTAATGCACCTTATCTTCTAAAATTGAAGATTGTTTATTTCTTAGAAGAATGACATTGGGAGTTGGGTGGGTATTGCATTGACTATGCAGATTACGTTTGCCCT
Source organism: Dipodomys ordii (assembly GCF_000151885.1). Taxonomy (NCBI): domain Eukaryota; kingdom Metazoa; phylum Chordata; class Mammalia; order Rodentia; family Heteromyidae; genus Dipodomys; species Dipodomys ordii. The sequence continues at coordinate 5,011,277 of NW_012267288.1, forward strand.
TGTTCTTTCTCATTGTCCCAATTATAACTCTGCCAAACCAGAAATATGGGAATTCCCATCTTCTGGTGTCATCTTCAATTTCTCTCTATAGGGTTTTACAGCTTTCATTGTAGAAGTCTTGACTCCTTGACTAGGTTTATTGCTAGGTTTTATTAAGCAATTGTAAATGACATTTTTCTCCTTATTTCACTCTGCATTTGCACACTATGGGTGTACAGAAAAGCAACTTGTTTTTTTGGAGAGTGATTTTATACCCTGAAACAAATGTGTTTCTCTTTATCAGCTCTGAAAGTTTGGAGGTTGAATCTTTATAGTCCTATGTATAACATCATATCATCCATGAGGAATGATATTTTTATACTTATCCTTTCTACTTGGATCACTTTTCTCTCTTTCTCTTTCCTTTTTGGCTAGAAATTCCGGCACTAAATTGAAGAATAGAGAGTGAGAAAATCCTTGTCTTGTTCCTCATTTTAGAGAAAGGGGTTTCTACTTTTCCCATTTAGAATTATGTTGACTATAGGTCTTTGATATATATCCTTTATTATATACTTTTGGGAGGGAGGAGCCTAATGTGCAGGTACAATGCATGAATTCATGCTACTCTAGCCTATGATTAGAACTCTGCCACCTGAGGACACCTGCAGTTCAGCATTTTTGATGGTCACAGTTCAAAGCCACCTGGGGCAGGAAAGTCCATGAGACTCAACTCCAGTTAACCACCAGAAAACTGGAACTGGCACTAGGATCCAAAATTAAGCCCCAGAGAGGCACACATCCACAGAAAAATACCAGCACATAGGAGGACAGCTCTCCTTGAGCTGAAGAGCTCAGGGTCAGTGCCCAGGCCTAGAGTTAAAGCCTTATGACAAAGGCAAAGAAGGGAAAGGAAAAGGGAAAGGAAAGGAAAGGAAAAAGGATAGGAAAGGAAAAAGGATAGGAAAGGAAGAAGGATAGGAAAGGAAAGGAAGAAGGAAAGAAAACAGGTAAGCAAGCAAGCAACTGGCAAGTAGTAGTATTTATCCAGTGACAAACTGTAGCTTCGAAAGGGATAAAAATGGTTATATGAGTCAAATGATGGCTAGCCTTCCACTGATAGCTAGTTGGTACTAGATACATATCTAGGTCCGGGTTTAAGAGTTTTAAGTGACCTCATGGAGACTATGTTTTACTTATATCTAAACAACATAGACATGAGCCTCCAGTACAGCCTAAATCTAGCAGAAAAGAGTCTTGCTTCCTTACTCCACTACAATTTCCAGGATATTGTCAGACCTTTAGGATAAAACAGAGAATGTGAAGAGCCGCATTCAGTAAAGAAGACACATTTATGTAGTACCTCATTGAGCACCATGAGTGAGAGATGAGTGTGGTTAAGCTTAGCTCCAAGGGGCTGGGAAGGTGGCTCAGTAGTAGAGCGCTTGCCTTGCATGCATGAGGCCCTGGGTTCAATTCCTCAGCCCCACATAAGCAAAAAGAAAAAAGCCAGAAATGGTGCTGTGGCTCAAGTGGTAGAGCGCTAGCCTTGCTGAAGAACTGAGGGACAGCGCCCAGGCCCAGAGTGGACCCACCAAAAAAAAAAAGCTTAGCTCCAAATACTTCAAGATGAATAGCAAGAAAACGAAGTTTCTGAACTATCAGGTATAAATATTTAATAACATTTTAGCATGACTGTTCAATGCCCATATTTGTACCCGTAAGTTACTGTGGCCAGAGAAATAAGCATAGCCAATTCTTCAATGCATCATAACTAACTACCCATAAATAGGACAAGGAATAAATCATCTATTCACCCTTCATGTCTCTGCCCACAAAACAAAAGCAGCTGTTAATCTGATTAATCAAAAATGATTGGTCATAGTTACTTTTGAATCACTTCACTTTAAAGCCACGTTGTTCCCACAGCCATGCACCTGTGAGCCATCCCCTTCTACGGAATTGCTCCTCCCCTATGTGTAGCAGTGTGAGTGAGCTGAGTTGGAGAGTCCCCTGGAGGCCTACTTCATGTCACACACAGATTCCATAATGTGCCAACTAGGCCTACCCACTCCTCTTTCCACACAGGCAGCACAGGCACAAATAAACACACTGGTCTCAAGTTCAGGAAGGGAGTGAAAAAAGGAAGTTTCAATTCAAGCCCATGGTTCCAACTTGACCTTCACCCAGAGTTCTACTTTGCCACTAGGAGTGTTTCTGCAGCTATTTTACAATGTGATCATAAAATAACCCTATTAGTCCATGTGGAGAAATATGGTTAAGGAACCAGAACTCGTGCATACTCACGAAATATCTCAACGCCTTCTGTGCATATCCATAACAATTACTTTTGAAGAATGGGAAAATCTGTATGAGGACAGTTAACAAGTATTCTGAGGCAGCGAAACCACAAAGAAGTTTTCTACATCACAAATCCGTATTGCAATCTTCCCCATCCTTCCCAGTAAATACTGTAAATGGTAATACAACCTTTGGATGCTTGCCACCAAAAGAAATCCCTCAGTGAGCGCCTTCATGTAGGTGTCTCTGCTGTACAAATTCATTAACATGACCTCTGCTAACTTGTTTAGGAGCCAGGCTCCACCTGTCACCCTATGCCCATTACACATACCAAATATATTTCTTTCGGACTAGCTACATATGTACATTTGATCATGCTAAAACATATGTACATTTGGCCAATGCTAAAAGAGTCATCCATCTTTTCTCTGGTTTACTACTCCTCAAATACATGCCCCTGATCCTGTAGTGTATTTTAGTTATCTTTAAATAGTTATAGAAAGGAGTTGCCATTCAAAAAGCAATTTATGAATGTGATGTGTCTTGATCAACATCACCCCTTTCAACATTCTCACCCATCACCCCCATTCCTTCATTTTTCTTAATTTTGTAGGATATACATGGAACTCAACAGTTAAGCAATATCTCATAGCAAGATCCAATGTACCTACTGCTGATTTCTAAGCACTATCCTATTTTTGCTCAATGCTGAATCAGTAAATTGATACTGAGTGCTTGCTATGTACTTTGTAGGCTCTCTGAAAACATGATTTCATAGAGACTTTTAACCCTAACTCCAGTGGTTACATAGAAAATATCACAATCCAGCCTGTTGTGATTAGCTGGCAGCTTGAAATACATGACAATGAAGGGGTCTGTGATGCTGTCTTGCCTGGATTTTCACTGCATTTCTGAGGTTTATGTCTCACCTATCCCAGAGAAGCAGTAGTGCCATGAAAGATCCAAGACACGGCTGTCATTTTGTATATGGTATGATAACTTATTACCAAACTTGAGCTTGGACTCAAAAAAGTGATTCTATTCTGGAATGTTGGCACTGAAATCAGAATGACAAAGAACAGGTATAACCATGGTTGTGGGGGTGTATTTTAACCTCTTCTGTCATCTTCTCTATCCGATCATCACAATTTTAATTGCCTCACTACAGAATTCAGAATAAGCTTCTGCATGTCCTTCATTCAAACTTCTATAACTGACCCAGTTAAGCCAATTATGGAAGGACACATTTGAGCAACTTTATCACTTCAGGATAACAATGAAAGTTAGCAAAAAAAAAAAGAGAGAGACATAGACACTGTATTTAGAATGTACATAGTACACTGAAATAGCAATAGTTAACATGAGGTGATGTCTTGAATTTGCTTCAAAATATCAGACTGCATTTAAGGAAATTGAATATAGGTAAAACAAGATTGTTCATATATAGCTAACTGTTAAAGCTAGTATTTTTAGCTTAAGAAAGAAGATAAAGTTTGAATACAAGTATGAGTAGCACAAGGGAGTGTTAAGTACCATAAAAAAGCTATATAAAAGGTAGTTATATGATATTAATAGTAAACCCAAGATAAAGAGATAAATGGCCAGAATTCCACAATCCATTACGGGTTACCTAGCACAGCATTTCCCACCCTAATGGGTTTATTATATCTCCTATTTGCATGTGTGTTTGTGTCCATGCATGCCCACTCAGAAGGAAAAGAAAGTCAAAATCCAAAGTAGAGGCTTTGACCCAAATATCTGTGAAATTCCTCTCCGTGACAAGTTGCTTAGATTTTTTTTAATGGTCTCTTATCTTAAAAATAAACCAGCATCCATCACTATTTTCCGCAACAAAGAAACTGAGAAGCTCCCTTGGTCCCATTCCCGTGTTCACTTCAGCCCCAAACCAAGGCTTACTAGTCTGTGGGACTTTGAAATAGAGAAGCCATAAAAGATTAACTTAAGCAAAAAAATATAAAATAATAATAAACAATACTGAGTGGAGAGGGCATTTTCCCCCCAAACTATGAATAGTAGTGTTTAACCTACTCTTTTTTTTCTACTGGGCTTTCCATAAGCTCCTGCAGCTTCTGAGGGCAGAGTTGGTAAGGGGACAGTAGTTGGTTTCTCCAGAACAGAGACAAATTCCAGAGTTCTTTTCAGCTACATGAGAGAAAGTAGATAATGAATTCCAAATTGGAGTTAATCACAAATAAGAGAAGCCATAAGAAATGCTAAAATCAAAAACAAAAACAAGTGGGAGTCAATGACTCATGCCTATAATCCTAGCTACTCAGGAGGCTGAGATCTGAGGATCGTGGTTCAAAACCAGCCCAGGCAGGAAAGTCCGTGAATCTCTTATCTCCAATAAACCACTCAGAAAACCAGAGGCACTGTGGTTCAAGTGGTAGAGTGCTCACCTTGAGCTGAAGAGCTGAGGGACAGCGCCCAGGCCCAGAGTTCAAGATGCAGGATTGGCACACAAACAAAATACAAAAAAAAAAAAAAAGCAAGAGATTCGAATTTCCTAGGCACACATAAACATACTTTGAGCCATTCCCATCTTTTACATTAAATGTGTGTGCTTATTGCTATTGTGCCATTATGCCTATGGGGAACACATTTTTGTCTACAAGCCAGGCCTCTGTGACACTCACAACTCTACTTGTTTATAAATAAGAAAGAGAGCAACACCCCCAACTTTACTTGTTAAGAGAAAAAAGAATCAGGAGGAGAAAACAGAACGAGCAAGGGAAGGGGTGACATTGTCCAAAAAGAAATGTACTTGGGGGCTGGGAAGGTGGCTCAGTGGTAGAGCACTTGCTTCGCATGCATGAGGCCCTGGGTTCGATTCCGCAGCACCACATAAGTGAAAAGAAAAAAGCCAGAAGTGGCGCTGTGGCTCAAGTGGTAGAGCGCTAGCCTTGAGCTGAAGAGCTGAGGGACAGTGCCCAGGCCCAGAGTTCAGGCCCCACAACTGGACCCCCCCCAAAAAAAAAACAAAAGAAAGTAATGTACTCACCTTAAAATACCAAGTTAAAAATTTATAAAAAAAAAAAAATTTTTAAGTCCTGGTTTCCCATTCCAGGAACACACAGAGCATCTTTTAAAATATATTTTTTTCTTTTGAAATCCACATGTCTTAAAACTGTTTCCTTTGTGAATTTTTGCCATTCTTACAGGAAATTAAAAAGGAAATTCTTAAGGTTATCTGTATTTCTGGCCTGATTTAGACTTTTAGCTGTAATTTGGTTTTATGTATTTTTCATTTTCACATACACACACACACACACACACACACACACATACACACACACACACACACACACACACACACCAGCATTATTTTCTTGATGTGTCTACATAAGTCAATCTCAACATTCAGTGATCTGTGACCACATCTGAAAGTCACATCACCATTGCAGAAAATTTACTGTACAGACTCAATGCCTCACCATAAATGTATGGAATGCAGTCGCATATTTGCAGTCACTCCATTCATGAAGCTTCCTTTCCAAGCACAGCTTCATATTATAAGTTCATCTATCTGCTCTGTTTCATATTACAGTCTAACAGACAACTTCCCAGTGTATTAGAAAGTTGGCTGTGCATGAGCATCCACCATTTAAAATACAAAGACAGGCCAACTAAACAAAAATGTGGGATTTTACAGGCTTTCCACAGACAATCATATAACCTATTGGGACCTTCTCCCTACACTCATATACTCAATTTAATGAAATTAAGATAATAATACTATATTGGGAGAGAACATTAGAAAGGCTCCCAGCATTGAAAAATGAAGGAGACAGAGAAACATCTAAATGTCTTCCATAACGTCATGAAAAGCACAGAATATTCAGTCTATGAATAAGTTAAAACAATTTGTGTTGGAGCTGGGAAGGTGGCTCAGTGGTAGAGTGCTTGTCTTGCACACATGAGGCCCTGGGTTCAATTCCTCAGTACCACATAAACAGTAAAGGCCTGAAGTGGCACTGTAGCTCAAGGTGTAGAGCTCTAGCCTTGAGCTGAAGAGCTCAGGGAAAGCGCCCAGGCTTAGAGTTCAAGCCCCACAACCAACAAAAAAAATGTGCTGTCACCTAACGTTACAGGGCAAATGTTGATTGCTTTATTGAGAATTATCTGGTTGGTATAGTGCCACAGTTGAAATTGAATATCAAATGCAGCCCATTTATTGGAATTAATAAAACCTAGTGAAATTATCATTTATTTATCTGAGATGAAATTTGTAATAATCCTTCACAATGGGCAAAAACCATTTTAAGTAATAATCATTATTGATAACAAATGAACCATCAGCAATAACTATAACTGTTCAAATTGCTCTCTTAAACGTAAAACTATATAACAATCTTCTGGAATATGTTGATCCCAGCTAAACAATCTTGTGAATTTTGTCAGAGTGAAAGTGTGATTTTATTCCCTTGACTTCTTACTTGGTCTAGAGAGCTGTATTTGGTTCTATTCTATACTTGTTCTTAAAGAATATGTTTGTAAACTATGTGCATTGCTTACTTATTATCTTCTTGCATGATCACAAAAGAAAAACATAAAAACAAAACCATAGAGTTCTTTCTGGCAAATGCACCAAAATTAATATCACTTTCCTTTACAATCTAAGACTACAGTTTATTAATCAGTAGTGGATTTGGTCCTTGGTCGAGTCTACTTCCTTTGAATCTTCCTGTTTATGTATAAGTTGACATGTCTAGAATGCTAGGGGTTTCATGTTTAGAATGCTAGGGGTTTCACTTTTCCAAATCTTAGCTAAGAAATTAAAACTACATAAACAGGATGATTGAAAAAAATTAATTTATTAATTAGACCCAGGTTTGATATATCAAAAAATCAAATACCAGATTTAGAAAAGGAAATGTTTGTGGGTAACTATGTATATTCTTTTCCATCTTTTCATCTTTGCAGACGATTTTAAACTAACATGTCCATATAAAAGAACTAATTTCAAATAGAATAGTAAATTGATTTCTCAAGAATATCATAATACACATAAGGGTCACTTATATTTTATTAAAACCCTAACAATTTACTGTCATAACACCAAAGACTCCAATCACTTATTATTCTAGGTTATTAATGTATGTCAAACATCATCAAATTCGCTATAAAATTGGCTACAGATTTGAAGGCCTAATCTTGTTTGATAGATCTGGGACTACATATTTGTCATTGTTTTGCATTTCTAAAATTCCTGATACACTCCAAGATGATGTACAAGTTCTGGTATTGTTTGATACGCTTATATCAATTGCGATCCTTCAGACCACTCCAAATAACAAAATCCAAGAACCACAGCACGTGAGTAGGAAGTACCTATATTTGGAGGATAAACAAAAATCACTTTTCTTTAACATGCTAGTATCATTAGATTATTTTATATTCACTGTTTAGTAACTATGATTACAGGAGTGAAAAAATTCTCAGTTCTTAACCTTGAATGCATACAATTAATCTATTTACAGTGCAATCCCCTACCCCTGCTGGAGACACACCTGAAGCAGCTCAGGGACGAGGTGCTGCAAAAGGAATATTAGAAAACTCTTTTTCAAAAAATCTTTAAATGGTTTTACAAAGGAGGTACCATTTAACACAGCAGTTTGTGAATGCAATGCATCTTGAATTCTTTCAATATTCTCACCCCCCACTCCAACCTATTCTTCCTTTCCTGAAAAATAAAATCCTGATAGCTTTGACCCAACTAGAGCAAAACAGTTTGAATACCCATTTCAGTAGGATTTCCACAAAAGTGATATTTTCTTAATCACATTGGGTGTGTGTGTGGCTTGAATTCTAGGCCTTGGCACTGTCCTGAGTTTTCTTTTGCTCAAGGCTACTGATCTATCATTGAGCCTGAGTCCCACTTCTAGCATTTGGGTAGTTAATTGGAGATGAGTCTTGCAGACTTTCTGCCCAGCTAACTTAAAAGGGTGATTCTCAGATCTCAGCCTTCTAAGTAACTGGGATTACAGATGTGAGCCATAGCATTAAACGGGTTTGTTTTAATTTGAGTAACAACTACATTTGAAGATGGGGATAAAAGAACTCTTCTTTTGAATTTTATTTTTTATTAAGATAACATATATATATATATATATATATATATATATATATATACACGTTTTACAATAGTACCAAAGGTCTTTAAAATGAAAAGCAAGAATCTTGATTCCTACTCACCCCACGTACCCACTTCCTACTTCTGTTTCTGTTTTTATTTCTGGAGTTGTTCCCTTCCCCCCTCAAAATAATATGTTCATAGAACTTTCTTGTTTAATATTTTTTTATTTTTTATTGTAAAGATACTATACAGAGGGTTACAGTTACATGAGTAAGGTAATGAGTACACTTCCTGTTGAGCATTGTTACCCCTCCATTGTTTTCCCCCTGCCATCCCTTCCCTCCCTACCTTCCCCTAGGTTCTTTTTTTTTTTTTTGAACTTTCTTGATGGAAGAGCGCTAGCCTTGAGCTGAAGAGCTGAGGGACAGCGCCCAGGCCCAGAGTTCAGGCCCATGACCGGACCCCAAAAAAAAAAGAACTTTCTTAATGGAAGTATTGAAGTATTTGCTTCTGCTGTCATGAATAAAGTTCCTTTTTGTTGTTGTTTCAGTTCATTAGCTACACTTGTATCTATCAATTATACCCTTCAATACTAGTCATTATGTTTTCTTGAAACAATTTTAATATTAATAAGAAGCTCCGTCTTACATCTTCTGTGTTTACCTATTGGACACAAATGTGTTAGTACTATCATTAGTGGGAGATCTTGCTTGTTAGGAATTCACATTGATCCTCAGTCTGTTCCAAGCTCTGCCTGCTTCGCTGGGTGGGATACCTCTGTTCACATTTCCTAACATCATTTCCTCACCAAAGCACAGAGTGATTTTCTTTTCTTTTTTTTTTTAGGTTTGAGACCAGGACTTGAAGTCGGAACCTGACACTCATGCTTATTGGCTAGCAATCTACCAACTGAGCCATGCCGCCAACGCCAATACAGAGGAATTTCCTTCTTCCATTTCTAGGGCAGTTTTGTCACTCATCAGCTGAACCACATCTGAAGTCACTCTAAATGGTCACTCTTTGTACTATATTTTGTCACAGTATATTTGGCAAAATATTTTCTGGTTTGATAGCTCAGTGATTTTTCTCATAAAATGATGACATTCCAGCCCTTTAAGTGTTGAGTTGATTGTAAGTTGTAGAGTTCTAGAAGCAATGTGAGTCAACCAACAAGACTAGTATAGTGATACATGCCTGTAATCTTAATATTCAAGATGAGGCAGGAGGATCACAAGTTCAAAATGCACATAGCAAGAGCCTGAAGCACAACGAACAAAAACAGACATCTAATGATATACCCTTGGAGAAATTCTGTAAACTAGAGGGACAGAGGAGCCATATAGCAGATGCAGTAGCCTCTGGCAGAAGTGGTAGCTAACACAACCTGGACCACATTTGAGGGTTCATAGCTGCCAGCTGGATGCCGCATCCCCCCTCATCCATACCTGGGGCCCACAGGTACCCTGCAAGCCTCTGGGATGATTCTCTGCAACTTGCTCTTCTCTAGTACAGTTACAGCTTCTGAATCTCTGGGTTTGCAGAGTTAAAAACAAAGATCTCAGGGATGTGGCTTTGCTCTCACCCTCCAGTAAAAGTGCTAGTGTCCTACTCTAAGCCCATTCTTCTTGAAAGACATACTCATTTTCTTCCATATTAAACCCTACTTGGTACATGTTTCATTCACAGACAAGACAAGGTCATTACAGGTCCAAAGGCATTACCTCTGCAACATACAAAAGAAGACAGTGAATCAGGCTATGCCACATGCTAAAAACTTTTCATAGCTGTCTAATGGTTGACCCATGGCTTTGCTTTGTGTGGAGCTAAGCATTCTATTTTCTTTTTTTCTTTTTATTTTTTTTTTGGTGGGGGTCCAGTCGTGGGGCCTGAACTCTGGGCCTAGGCGCTGTCCCTCAGCTCTTCAGCTCAAGGCTAGCGCTCTACCACTTGAGCCACAGTACCACTTCCGGCTTTTTTCTTTGTGCTTATGTGGTGCTGAGGAATCGAACTCAGGGCCTCAGGCATGCAAGGCAAGCGCTCTACCACTGAGCCACCTTCCCAGCCCTAAGCATTCTATTTTCTTGCTGAGAAAAACCAACATACGCTTTTGGCATTGTGCCATTAATGTCACCCAGCATCTTAACTCTATCCAGTTTAATTTTCTTCTCAAAGATGAGCATACCAACTCTTTGGATCCAACTGTTGTTTCCAGCTGTGGTAAGACAACTGTCAGATTAATCCAAAGCCCTCCTGGACTCTTGCCACTCTTTCTTTTACACTTAAGGTCATCTTGCCCCTGTCCATCCTTATTTTCTTTGTATTTTCTTTTTCTTCAGCATTAAAAAAAAAAATGCCTGACAAGACTTTTTTTTTAATAGGGTAAATTCTTCCAAATAAAGAAAACCATACTTTTGAAGTCCCTACATGACTTGACAGTTTTTTGGGGGGGGGGATTGTTTTTCTGGTTTTTTGGTCCTGGAGCTTGAACTTTGGGCCTGGGTGCTGTCCCTGAGCTCTTCAGCTCAAGGTGAGCACTCTACCACTTGAGCCACAGTGCCACTTCTGATTTTCTGGTGGTTTACTGGAGATAAGAGTGGGGGATGGGGAATAGGAAGAGATGGGAAGGGAAACAAAGGAGGAGGCAACAATGCTTGTTAAGAAATGTACTCATTACCTTGCCCATGTAATTGTAACCCCTCTGTACAGTATTTTCACAATAAAAAAAAATTCACCTTCAAAAAAAAAAGAGTCTCACAGCCTTTCCTGCCCAGATCTCAGCCTCCTTAGTAGCTAGGATTACAGGCATGAGCCACCAGCTCCCAGCTTCTTGACACATTTTAAAGTAACAATTAAAAAGTTAATTTAATTATTTGAAAGAATACAAAACCATTCTTTCTAAGGCTTTTATGGCATTGTTCTGTGGTTTTCTAGCAATCAAGATTTTTATAGTTTGAGGCTGTTCTCGGGCCAGGCTTCCCGGGTTCCCGGGTTGGGGTCAAGATGTCCTACATCACCGCCGTGGTGCAACGAGTTGAAATTCACAAGCTACACCAAGGTGAGAACTTAATCCTTGGCTTCAGCATCGGAGGTGGGATTGACCAGGATCCCTCCCAGAATCCCTTCTCAGGAGATAAGACAGACAAGGGCATTTATGTCACTCGTGTATCTGAGGGAGGTCCTGCGGAAATTGCTGGGCTACAGATTGGAGACAAGATCATGCAGGTAAATGGCTGGGACATGACCGTGGTGACACATGATCAGGCCCGGAAGTGGCTCACCAAGCGCTCAGAAGTGGTGCATCTGCTGGTGACAAGGCAGAAGGCCGTGCAGCTGGCCCTGACTCATAGCTGTCTGCCTATTTGTACAGTGACCACTACCATGCTCTGCCTACTTCCCGGCCTCTGTATTCTGGGCCTCAGCTCAGAAGGGTGGCAGCTGATCCCCAGGCTGAGCCAGCCTCCCTTCCCCTCTTACCCCAACTCTGAGCCCTGGTAGCAGCAGTTTCCCTTGGACACTGAGGATTGGAAACCAGGGCCTGAAGTTGAGTGGTTGTGCATCTGCAGTGACTAGATTCAGTTCTCAGCCCTGCTGCCTGCCCATAGCAGTGCCCAGGTGAACAGGAAACACCTGACAGTTGCCAAAGCTAGGAAATGCCAGGTGGGGTCACTTTTCTGTTTGTTCTGGCTACAGAACTTGGCCCTGCCTTGTTACTACCACAATGTCTGTGCTGCATGCTTCCTGGGCACCACACTGCTCCCCACATGCCCAGCTGGGGTCTAAACTCACACAGTACCAGAGCTACTTAACCTCCTCTCCCACAGGTGCTGGCCTGGGGTGGGGGTGGGCGTGTCTGCTTACAGGCTTTAGATGAGTTCCAGAGCTGACATTTTTGGGCAGCTGTCAGGATTGCCAAGTTTCTCTTCACCTGTGGGTTTAACTTTTGTATTTTTTTAAGGGTAACTTTGATACAAAGTGATTTTATCTTACCATTTGGAAAATGCCAGTTTCACTTTTGAATTTAGCTTACTAATTCACATCTGGGAGCAACTCCTCTTAGCACACACGAACAAGCCTTAATTTGGTTAATGTGGAAATGGGGCAGTATGATGCTATCCCACACTGGACATCTTGTGCTCAATAAAGGATGAAATAGTTTGATTCTCCCCAATATAAAAGGATCACTTGCCCCTGATGGTTGTTTTTGTCCCTAGCTTAGGGAATTTTGCACAGGTGAATCCAGGAATGTCTTCTCTTCATTTACTCTGACCATCAATAGTCCTTCACTCCAAAGCCTCTGATCTCTCTCAGCAGTGGGAATGCCTTTCTTCTATTCTTTGAAAATTCCCACCCACTTTTTTCTTTGTTCCCCATTTCTGAACCTCTTGTGATGGAACTCTTAGTCTTATTTTTCCTCCCTGGTTCAAGTTTCTTTTATTTTTTGTATTGCTTTATTTTGTGGAAAATTTCCTCAGAATTGCCTTCAAACACTCTTATGGGCATTTCACTTCAGTAAAGGCATACTTAATGACTAAAAATTTCTTAAACTTTTGTAGGTTTTCTGGTTTTCTTTCTTATTTTCTGCTTACTGGATTATCTTTTCCTTTTAGGATTTATTCTATTTCATTTTCATGGGGTTTTTTTCTTTCATACTACTGGTTTTCTTCATAACTTTTAGATGTTTTTCAAATTTGAGCATGAAACCCTGAGTTATATGCTCCAATTAGCTAGTAGGTTTCCTCTACCTGCAGATGGCAGTAATATTTCTTTGCTTGGGTGTACAAATAATGTACATCTCTATATTTGTGTATTTCATTTCTGTGCTGTGTATAGAAATCAATGTAGGATTTCATTGTTGTTTTCATTGTGCATGTGTGCATGCACATCTATGCATGGATGTGATGAGGATTGAATTCAGGGCCTATGTGTAGTAGGCAAAACTATAACACTGAACTTTATACCCAGTCTATGAAATCCAGGACTTGTGACTTGTTAGCTTTGCTTGGGTCCTTGGCAGGAAACCCACCTATCAAGGTTGGTTAAAGAAGCCTTTAAATTCCAGACTGGGGACAGTTTTAATCTAGGGCAAAGGTACACCCTCTGAGAATCATACATTTTAGAACAAGAACTCTATGAGGTTGTGTTTGTTCATTTGTTTGCTTTGCATGCTCTGAACATGATGATAAGCAAGAGGGAAGCAGTGAGCACAAGAAAGATAATGAGTGCAAAGCAGAGATCTACCTGGAGAGGTGGCTTGAGGAGTCTAGCTTAAAGAGCAAACCACAGCAGGAAAGCCTGTGGAAACATCAGGGGTCCTGAGGAGATTCGAATGTGAGAAAGGAAAGCAGCAGCTGAGGAATAAAATACACCGAAATGCTCATCTATTTAATATACGTAAGAAATAATAATTGGGCACTCTGGCTATGCTGAGTGTTCTACAATTATCTATTCTTTGTATCATTACAGATGACTAATTCTTCATGCTCTTCATCTGCCTAAATAGTTTTCTTCCTGCTTCCTACCTCTCAGAAGACTTCAGTGCATTTAAGTGTAACAGAAACATGTCCTCACCTGTTGGCATGACCCTGGAAACTGGATGGCAGAGGCAGAATCTTGGCACACGTAACGATTACATCACCACAGCCTCACTAAATTGGACTTTATGGAGAAGTTTCATACATCAGAACCAGTAAGTGACTGCTTCTGATTTTGATCACATTATAAATACTTCCAAATATGTGAGTTATTTACAAGGTTTTCTTTGATATTGTTGAAGTTTAATGTATACATTCATTACTTGGTTTATATGAGCTCTCCAATATGTGTTAATATCTCTCCCTATTGCATTGCTATTATGAAAGTGTTTCACTAGCTTTGTTTATGCCGCTGTTTCTGGGAAATCTGATTGATTTTTATTTATTTTGGAGTTGTAATACAAGGGGTTTCAACTTCATGAGTCAGATGATTTTTGTTTTATTTTACTTGTGCTAGTCATAGAGGTTGAACTCAGGGCCTAGGGGCTGTCCCTAAGCACTTTTATTCAAGGCTGGCACTTTTTACCACTTAAGCCACAGCTCCACTTCCAGTTTTTTGGTGGTAAATTGCAGATAAGAGTCTCAAAGACTTTCCTGCCAGACTGGCTTCAAACCGCAATCCTCAGATCTTATCCTCCTGAGTAGCTAGCATTACAACTATGAGCCATCAACAAACATGGGCTGATTTTTTTCTTAATTTCATTTCTTTACTAAGTCAGGATTTTACCAAGAATAGCCTATTAGTCAAGCAAACACCAGAGGTGCTAGTAATCTGGGCATTGTTCTAACCCAAAATTGGACCTCCCACACATCTGCACTATATCACATTCTTCCATCTGGCACATCAGCTCTCGAATATGGTGCATAGCTATGTACTGTGAGAGATGTAGGAACAACCCATATGCTGGGGTATGCCACCAGGAGAAAGAGCCCACAGCATTTTATCATCAAATGCAGAGGGTGCAACAATGACAGCTACAGACCCTGGAAAATCAAATGTTCTCAGGCCACTTAAGTGTGGAGTCTCACTGCGAAAGACTAAGCTTGAAAAGGCCCACCTGGATTAAATCAGTTGGGGATCCAAGTTTTGTCTTGGAGGAAGTTGGAGAAGAAAATGAGAAAAAGTATTGGTCAATAATGTTAACAATTTCTTGAATAAGGAGTCATTATTTCACAGTATAACTTGATCATACAAACTTTTTTTTAAGACAAAATTCATTTTTCTTGACTTGTCAAGTTAGCATGTTACAAACATTTTCTAGAATGAACATGTGTCATTCAGGACTGCAAGAGAGCATCCATAAGGAGAATTAACTAAGCATTCACAGAGGTGGTAAAATGTTTAGGAGTATAATAAACATGTGCATGTTTTATTTATATGGGAATGTTGATTTTCTTTATCCTTAAAGAGCAAAAAGGATTTACACACAGTGAGGCCAAAGAGGATACTGTTTGGGGAAAACCATAAAGGTGTAATGCCTCAACGCCTCTAGTCATGGAAAATACTATTTACCTAAAAGAATTCCAGAAAAACAGGAGGGTTTTTTTTTCTATTTGTCTTTTTTGTTTATCTGTTTTGAAAGGGGCAAGAGAGCACAGAAAGAGTGAACAGATGCAGCAGTGGTACTCAGTAAACATGTTTGGAAATAAACTATATAACTTGCAGGTGGGGATGGGAGGGGGGAAACTGGGAGAGAGATGACTGGGAAGGGAAATGTACTCATTTCCCGCCTTAGGAATTGGTAATTCCCTCGGTACATCGCCTTTATAATAACACTTAAAAGACTGGAAAGGAAACTGGGTGCCAGGGCTTATGCCTGTAATCCTAGCTACTCAGGAGATTTGACATCTGAGGCTAACAGTCAGCCTGGGCAGGAAAATGTGTGAAACTCTTAATCTGCAATTAACTAGCAAAAAGGTGGAAGTGAACTGTGACTCAAGTGAGAGTGCAGTTTTGAGCAATAAAGAAAAGGGACAGCTCCCTGAGTTTAAGTCTCAATGCTGGTACAAAAGAGAATAGAGAGAGAGAGAGAGAGAGAGAGCTTGAAGATGACCACAGGACTGTTGAAATGTAAATATGAATAGTCAGCAGAGAGCACCATCTTCACAGCCAGTGAGACAAACTTTTTACCTCCCCCTGCTGTAAAAATCCATCAGAAAAAATAGTAGTTAATTCTGAGGTAGAATCTAGTCTAAGGGAGAAGGCATTTTATTTTTATGATAATGATCCCTTATAAAGAAACATTCTTTAGAAAGCAACGGACTGCATCTATCAAGGGATATCTTCCTAGGTTAATAGAGTATGACTATGTTAGCCGTTTACAGTCTCAGAAAGTAAGGATGGAAGAGGCGAGCTGTGACAACTGGGAGAGAAACCAGAAGAAAGAGGAAATGGGTATTAAAAAGGGAACTGCTTGGTAGGAATAAAAACGGTGTGGGGAGAGGTAGTGAAGCAAAGGAAGTGGCCGAACTGGCTCTCAAACCCATAGTAACCAAGAGACTGTGTAAACATTCCCCCAGCTTCGGTGGAAATGTCTTGAGATTCAGATACTAAAATGTGCAGTTATTTCCATGTCCTGTCCCCACAGCATCTGAAGTAGCCAGTTGGTCCTTTGGGTTTATCCACCTTGAAAACAATTGTACCATGCCAACGGCCACAGTTTTGACCATGTTTTCTGCCACATCTGTAAATGTAGAAATGCTTTAACATAAGATCTTTTAGTCATCCTTTGTTGTTTCACTTTGCAGAAAGTAAAGTGAACACGCTTGAACTTTGAGCAGGTGGTCCACTTGACATCCTTAGTCCAAGCTGATCAAATGATACTCGATTCTGAGACGCAATAGAAGCCACTATGAAGTCAGGAAGAAGGACAAAGTAGGCCCTGTATCTCCTACTACCACAAAATCCCCATTTTAAATTGCAGTTGATTAAAAAAATATTAATAATTGTATGATGCTCTAATCCAGTGAATGTGTATCATAGTTGTTTCTTATTCTAAAGCAGAAGCTGTATCTCTGTTCTCTATCAATTCTTGCTTAGAAAACAAGTAACCCATTCTATGATCTTTGAAAAACACAAAAACACATACCCCTTGAGACAAGGAGGAAATAGTTCATTTCAGAAAGAAATGAGATGGACACCTGTAATCCTAGCTACTCAGGAGGCTAAATCTGAGGATCCCAGTTCAAAACCAACACAGGTAATAAAAACATCATGAGACTTTTATCTCTAATTATCCAGGAAAAAGCTGGAAGTGGAGATATGGCTCAAGTAGTGCCAGCTTGAAGGAAAAGCTAAGCAAGAGCATGAGGCCCTGAGTTCAAGCCCCAGTACCGGCACCAAAAAATAAAATAAAATAGAGGAAGAAATTGATTGGTTTATTTTTAGTTCCAGTGACTAACATAATATTGAGCTGGTTGGCATTAATAAATAAAAAATAACAAAGCAAACAAAAATTAACCCAAAGCAGATCCTGGGCCGCTATCTTATTCATATAATGTAGACAACTGTCTCACAGAGAAGACTTCACGAAGAAAAAACTAACATTACTGCTAGAAAAGTGCCATCCACTAGAAACAGTAACTTGAATACCAGGAAAAATAAATGCAAAGCCCTCTTCTAACTCTCTCATGCCTAAACCCTCAAGGGATCCATACTGAATGGCACAGCTTAAGAAAAAAAAATTCATTTTCTTCATTTGTCTAAAGATTAGTAGTCATATCCAACTCACAAACCCAGTAGCTTCAACTGTTACAAAGGTCAGGTTGAGCTGGACTTGGAAGTGCTGTCTTTAATCCCAGCTACTCAGGAAACAGAGATAGGGGGATCTTGGTCTGAGGCCTGTCCAGTCAAAAGTGTGAATGAAAACAAAAGCAAAGGGACTAAAGCATAACTCAAGTTATCAGAGCAGTTACCTGGTAAGAATAGGTCCTGATTTCAAATCCCAGTACAGCCAGAAAAAAAATGTGTGTGTGTGTGTGTGTGTGTGTGTGTGTGTGTGTATAAACTTAACAAAAAAATAATGTAAAAGTTTCCCTCATATCAGTGAATATTTTTTCTAGTATTAAAAGTCTTTTTTTTTTTAATTTGGTAGGGGGAAGGGGGGGTTAGTCATGGAGTTGAACTCTGGGCCTGGGCTTGAGCTCTTCAGCTCAAGTCAAGCACTCTACCACTTGAGTCATAGTGCCACTTCCAATTTTCATGGACTTCCCTGTCCAGGCTGTCTTTGAACTGAGATTCTCAGATCTCAGCCTCCTGAGTATCTAGGATTACAGGCATGAGCCATCGGCGCCTGGCTAAAACATTTTTTTGTATTTGTTTCAGAAGCTTGGCACAAAGACAAATACTGCATGCTTTCACTGATGTGGGAGCTGAAAAACACTGATGCCATAGAAATGAAGAGTGTGGAAAGGGGAAAAGGCCACACAAGGAGGTAACAATGCAGTGAGTGGTTTTAGGAGGACTGATTTCTTTCGTTCTACAACTCAGTGGAATGACTGGAGTTCACAAGGTCCCAACACGAAAGTTCAGTGAATACTTTAAATTCTAAATTCTATGTTGTGCATGTGAAGCACAACACTTCTAACATCGGAGGCATCCAATAAAGATCATTAGCACTGTCATTCTCAAATGAGTCAAAGGGTTTTCTTCAAACTAAAATAAATTTATTTCCACAGATCAGCATTGCTTTTCTATAGATTAGACCTTACAAAAGAAAGTGCCAAACATGTTTGGATGTGACTATTGTAATGAAGCAGGCTTTCAAACTAAAGAGCTTTTTTTTTTTTTTGGGTCCGGTCGTGGGACCTGAACTCTGGGCCAGGGTGCTGTCCCTCAGCTCTTCAGCTCAAGGCTAGCACTCTACCACTTGAGCCACAGCGCCACCGGCTTTTTTCTTTTTGCTTATGTGGTGCTGAGGAATCAAACCCAGGGCCTCGAGCATGCAAGGCAAGCGCTCTACCACTGAGCCAACTTCCCAGCCCACTAAAGAGCATTTTTTAAAGATTAAAAATAAACTCAAAAATGTTTCCCCTTCTTTAGGAGAGCATTTCTTAATAGCCGAAGAATCTAATGGGGAATTGTTTTAACTGTTTCCCTATGGTTTTTCTCATTAGATTTAGGACTTTAGGAAAAAGTAAAGGATGGCATATGTGATGAAATATTTCAAGTCAGGACAAGGAAGTAAACAGATCCTTGAGGCCACAACAGAGGGACTGGTTTGGAAGGGAAGAGGAACTGAGTAGTGAGAAAGGGCTGGGAAGAATTTTCTGTGGCAATGTCAGCACATCTAACAGTGAAATTCAGAAAGGAAACACAGTGGGGAGGGATGTTTGGGAAAAAGGATGAGAATTAAGGGATAAGGTCTCAAACTAGCCTGGACAATCAAAATGTGCTAATAAAGAGAAGTTGGCAATTTAGGAAGTAATCCTATATCATTTATAAAAGAAATTCTGGAACAGATGGAATCAAACAACAATCTACAAACACTTGATGTTGACAGCTTTGAAGATGGCAAACTGTGATTATAATTTGTGGAGTTTTTCTTTTTCTGAAGTACACAATACTCACTTTCTAAGTCAAGTGGACAAAGAAAGCCCGTTAAGTATTCTGGGTCAACATTTAACTCCCTTGGTACAGGTGTGTGAACTCCCATCAACAGATTCCCATGAAAAAGAGTATGTTTTCCATCAGCCCATACAACATGCAAGAAAAAGGTATCTGTGTAGTGCCAATGTTATCCCTTACAATGTTATTGAAGAGCCAGGTGTGGTGGTTTCATGCCTATAATCCTTTTAAAGAAGGTGAGATCTAAGGATTGATTCGAAGCCAGCCTGGGCAGAAAAATCCTGGTGAGACTCTTATCTCCAGTTAACCACTGAAAAACTGGAAATAGTGCTGTGACTCAATTGGCAGAGCACTAGTCTTGAGCACAAAGAGGCTGAGGAACAGTGCCCAGGCCCTGAGTTCAAGCCCCACAACTGACAAAAAAAAAACTTTTGCTTCCATGTGTTGAAAGAATTAGATTTCAAGGACAAGTGATAGAAAATGCATTACAGGGTTGTTGTTCTTTAACTATGCAATATATCAATAAATAAGGAATAGGAGTAACTAATTGAATACATACATGCATATATATCAATCCTGGTTTCCAATATTTACTTTAAATAAAACATTTTTTAAAAAAAAGCTTCCTGCAAGGTGCCAATGGCGCAAAATGGTATTCCTTACTACTCAGGAAGCTGAGATCTAAGGATTTTGATTTGGTTCAAAGCCAGCCTAGTCAGCAAAGTCTGTGAGATCCTTATCTCCAATTATAAAAATAAAAAATGCCGGAAGGAGAGCTGTGGCTCAAGTAGTAGAGTGCTGGACTTGAACAAAACAGTTCAGGTTCAATGCCCAGGTTCAGAGTTCAAGCCCCAGGACTGGCAGGAAAATATTTTCCTGCTTGTTCATTTTTTGGTAAGCAGGCCATGCCTCCCTGTGTCCCCTAGCATCTCTAAATGCTCTCTATCACTGGGTTTGCTAAGAAAAGGGGACTATGTCCCTTGTCCCTCATGAACTTCATCCATTACTTTCTCTTAATCTGTAACTTTCTCTAGTGACAGAAGGGTTATTCAAATGCTAGTTCAGGTCTGCTTGGACTTGCCAAGTTCACATTTTAGCCACATATTAAATTTGTAGTTCTCTGTAAGAAGATGCTATTGAGTAAGGAGAGTTCTGGCATTCTACAAATGAAACTGAGCTCCATCTGTTTCGCAGGAATATCCAGTGTTTTGGAAAGCAATGTGGTTTTGAATTTAAGATCAGATTTGGAATTGAACTGCTTTCTTTTAAGTAAAACAGAACTGAAATACCACAGCTATGAAGATCTGTCTTTTAGTCGTGACCACCACCAAGTGGCTGGTGCAGCTACTACAAGTGCTCCAAGATGGCACTGGCTCAGATGGTTCAATCCAAACACTTGCCTGGCTGACCATAGGTTTCTAAGCATATGTTTAGAGAACACATAGTCAGTGACTCAGAAAATCTGTTACTTTCCTAAAATTGAATCTGAAAATATAATTCACTACTATGATTTAAGTACCCAATATGATACTAACAGGCATCATATGATGAACTTGTGGTATTAACACCAATGAGCACAATTGGACAAAGGAAAGGAAATAATCCAAAGCTTTAAAACACCTCTCTCCTAGGGAGCAGGCTGCCCACATTTCACACAGAAATGAACTCCTGACTGAACTTAACAGAGCAACTTCTTCCCGGGAACAGGAAGATGAACTGCCCTTCTCTGAAGTTTCATCATCAGATCTTTTCCCATTCCTTACATATATTAACATAAAGTTTAAAGGTTTTTCATATGGACAACTTGCCTGGTTTTTTTTGTAACTACACAAAGACCACATAGAGTAGCACTCTGGAAAATAAAGCTTCTGCCCTTGAAAGAGTAAAACACAAAGGACAGTCCTACAATCTCAGTAGCCTCTTCTCTGGTCAGTGTCCCATGGCACTGTAAGGAATAGAGAGAGCACTGAGGGGTCAGAATGAAGAGTTGGGGGGCTGGGAAGGTGGCCCTCCCAAAGCTAATAAACCAATTACTAAATGGGCAGAGGAGCTAAGGAGAGATTTCTCAGAAGAAAAGGTAAGAATGGCAAAGAAACACATAGGACATACTCATCATCCATATCAATAAACAAAATACAAATCAAAACAACTCTGAGATTCCATCTCACCCCAGTTACATTACCCAACATTGTGAATTCGAACAACAACAAATGCTGGCCAAGATGTGAGGGAAAGGAACACTACTGTACTGTTGGCAGTAATGTAAACTGGTCCAACCATCTGGACAGCAGCTTAAAGGTTCCTCAAAAAGCTAAATGTAGATCTTTCTTATAAGCCAGCCAAACCAGTCCCCGGACATCTACCCAGAACATCACAAGCTAGGATAGCTCAAAGACACTTGCACATCCATGTTCACGGTTGCCCTATTCATAATAGCCAAGTTGTGGAAACAGCCCAAATGCCCTACAATAGATGAGTGGATAAAAAAAACTTGAGTGCGGATACACAACAGAAGTTTACACAGCTATTAGAAAAAATAAGACTGTCATTTGCAGGGAAATGGATAAGCCTAGAACAAATCAATGAAGTGAGGTAAGCAAAGCTCAGAGAGACAAACGGCATGTGTTCTCTCCTATGTGGAAGCTAGATCTAAAATACACCAGTACATAATAAATTATACAGGTCTCTAGATACTCACACACAGTGACACCAGAGGATGCTCCTAGGAGAGGAACAGAAAGACACAATGCCTGTGTACATCTGATCATACAAAATATTTATCAAAATGAACTCCAGGAAATGGAAACAAGAGGTTGATCTTTTTTGCTGTTTTCTTTTCTTTTTGTTCTGTTTGTTTATGTGTCTTTAGGTGTGTAAGGGGAGGTACAGAAATGGAGGGACAAAGGGTGAACAGATGTAGCAATAGTCCTCACTGGACACTATGTTGAAAATGAACTATACAACTTGCAGGTGGGATGGGAGGGAACAACTTGGAGAATATGAGGGAAGGAATGGCATGGTCCAAAACAAATGTGCTCCTTACCTCATCTGTGTAACTGTAACCCTCTGCACAACACCTTTACAATAACAATTTTAAATTGTTTTAAAGATTGTAATGAAATATTGAAACTTTGATGGCCCCTGGGAGAAACCGGAAGTCTGGGAGGTGCCATGTTTGCCTGAATACAGTTACCTGAGAACACCTTTGCATTCGTGCAGCGTTTCTCAGTTCACAGAACACTTTCTGTTTCCTTTTGGTCCTTCATTTGAATCTTTAAAAAGTTCAGTGCTACAAAGTGACTTATCACCCTGTTAAGTTAAGGAGACTTTGATCACAGTCTCAGAAGACTAAATTTGTTAGTGGCTGAAAACTGTGAACTAGATCCAGGTTACTCTGCTCTGCAACTATTTGCATTGACTTTGTTTGCAAAACACTACAGTGTTTATTTACCAGACAATGGGTAAAGCCAACAAGATTTCCAGGTAACAAGTAAGGAAACTGGAAATCAGGGAGGCAGTTATTTCCCCAACAGCAGAGAGAACTGGAGTAAAAGGAGAAAATAAATCTGAATCCTAACTCAACTTTCCTTCTTGCTATTGTCCACTACCACCTTCTGAATTCTAATAGTCTTCTACTATACGAGTCAAAGTTTAAAACTAAATTGGCTTTTATGAGAGGTAGAAATCTAGAATTGGTTTTCTACATGTGGATACTCCGTTCCTCAGTACCATTTGTAAAAGAGGCTATCTTTTCTCCAGTGTTTGTTTAGACCTGCTTGTTGACAATCGAATGGTTGTAGTTACTTGGGTTTATTTGTGCATAGCATATTCTATCCCTATTCCATTGGTCAACACGTCTTTTTTATATCAGTATAATGCTGTTTTTTAAATTATTATTATTATTGCTCTGTAGTATAATTTGAAATCCTGTGTTATGATATGTCTTGCATTGTTCTTTTTTGTTCAGGATGCTTTGAATTTGGGGATTTCTAGGCTTCCTTATGAAAATTAGGACTGAATTTTTTCTAATTCTGTGAAAAAATATTATTGAAACTTTGGTGGATATCACACCTAATATATAATTTTCAGTAATATGGCTATTTTTCACAATATTAATTCTGACAATCCATGAATATAAGAAGGCTTTTCCATTTTCTGGAGTCTTCATTTATTTCTTCTTCTTTTTTTTTTTGTTGGTTGTAGGGCCTGAACTCTGGGCCTGGGTGTTGTCCCTCAGCTCTTCAGCCCAAGGCTAGCACTCTAACACTTCTGGCTTTTTCTGCTTATGTGATGCTGAGGAATCGAACCCACGGCCTATGCATGCAAGGCAAGTACTCTACCACTGAGCCACCTTCCTAGCCCGCTTCATTGCTTTTAAATTTTTTCTTGTAGAAAATGAAATGAAAAATTTCCCATCTTTAGGTATTTAAGTGTTTTATTTTTATTTTATTTTTAAGGTTCTTTTGAATAGTACTGTTGTCCTTATTTCTCAGTAAGTGTGCTGTTGGTCTGTAAAAAAGCTACAGATCTTTTTATGTTGATTTTGGGTTTTGCTACTTTATTGGGTGTGTTTATCAGATTTAAAGGCTTTTTAGTAGAATTTTTAGGGTATTTTTCATGTCTTCAGGGTCCATATCATCTATAAACAGAGATAATTTGACTTCTCCCTTTCCTACTGTATTCCATCTTTCTTTATTCCTATAACTAAGAATCCAAGCTCTATTGAATGAATCAGATGAGTTACCCTGATCTCAATCCTGATTTTAGAGGAAATAGTTTCATTTCTCCCCATTCTGTGTAATGTTGCCTATAAATTTGTTGCAAATAGCCTTATGTCTGAGTTATTAGCCTTTCATTCTTTTTGATGACTGCTTCTCCCTTAAAAGATTCTCTTCTCTATAAACTGGGAACCAATGCTGGGTAGGCAGATATTTTTAGTCTATGAGCCAAGTTCCTACCTTCATATATAAGCTGCCCCTCATTGCTAACCTTTGAGGCAGTGCTTCAAAACCTTCAGTGTCTCCAAAATATCTCTGATAGTTGGTGAAGAACAAACTAAGCACAAAGATGGAAACCAGGGCTGGAGAGCAGAGGGACTCAGTAACTTTGCTGTTCTTTCAGGCCCCACCCAGCAATTCATCACTTTCTGGAAGTGAGAGGATTAGGGAGATATCCTGTGACTTCCAGGACCAGTGCTCAGAACTTAGTCCCACCTGGCAGTAAGTCCCCAACAGCCTGCAGAGAGCTTTGGGACGGTGAGCACTCTGACAGCCACTGGCTCGGTGCTGTTTCTACAGTGATACTCAGGTACTAGAACTTCCCTAGCCATGCAGGGAGGGGCTACCAACCTCAGGCCCCTTACTACCCAACCTCCTGGAACTGCTTTAATTTCTCAACTGTCCACAACAATGCCCCTTACCACTCCATGACCACCACTCCAGGCAATCTCATTCCCTTAGACTGTGGCACCTGTCCCAGTTCTGTGTTTTTCAAGTCCCCAGGGTTGTTCTGTTTCAAATCTTTTCAGGCTGATGACCTTATTGCACCCCAAGCCCAAGAGGTAAACTGGGAGCTCCACCAGCTGGAGGGCTAAAATGATCTTCTGGTGAGGAAACTTGCTACCAGCAGGTAGGGTGAGGCCACCAACCAATGAACCTTTCATTCTTCCAGAGCCCCTGCTAGGAACTAGGCCTATTTAGTCAGAACCTCTTCCTCTACTGCACCCCCTCTTGTGGCCATCTCCAATCCAGAGAAAGGAGATTGTGGCTGGATGTCCCTGGACTCTCAGAGCTGTGATTATTTCTCTTATTTATTTTTAATCCCCTCAGTAGCTCAGTCTCAAAACCTAACAGCTTATAGACCCCGAAGCCTAAGGGCAGTGTCTGTAATTTTAGCACTCCAGCAGGTCCTGTAAACACAGCCACTTGCTCTGTTGTTGAAATGAGCTTGAGGCAGTTTAGCCAGACCGCAGATCTCAGCACCTTTCACTTCCTGAACCAGTCTTGGTAACTTCCCACCTTATTGAGGTCAAAGTCTCCCACTTTACTCAAACCTCTTGTGGCCATGTTCCTGTCAGCCACGACAGCTGACTGGCTCAAGACATCCTAAGCTATGATTTCTCCTTGCTTTCAAGATCACCAAGTAACTCAGTCTTTTTTTTTTCTTTTTCTTTTTTTTTTATTGGAAACAACTGCCCAATAAATAAGTGGGCTAAAGATTTAAAGAGAAACTTCTCTGAAGAGGAAAGAAGGATGGCCAATTAGACACATGAAGAAATGCTCAACCTCTCTAGTCATAAAAGAAATGCAAATCAAAACAACAGAATGGCTATATTCAAGAACTCTAATAACAACAGATGTTGGAAGGGATGTGGACAGAAGGGAACCTTACTGCATTGTTGGTGGAGTGTAAACTTGTTCAACCACTTTGGAAAGCAGTATGGAGGTTCCTCAAAAAGTCCACATAGAGCTCCCCTATGACCCAGCAATCCCACTTTTGGGCATTTACCCAAATGTTTACAAACAAGACCACACTAAAGCTACCAGCATGACTATGTTTATTGCAACATTATTTACCATTGCTAAGATATGGAACCAACCTAGATGCCCCTCAATACATGAATAGATCAAAAAAATGTGGTATATATACACAATGGAATTCTATGCCTCCATCAGAAAGAATGACATTGCCCCATTTGTTAGGAAAAGTACCTCAGTCTTTAACAGGAGGCCCTCTTCCAAGATGGTGCCTCCCTTCTGTTCTCTGAGACAGGTGGAACAAAAGATTGCCTTGTTTAATGTTTGACTGTCACACTGAAGAATCACAAAATTTTCTCTCTGGGGTTTAAGTCTGAGAGGGGGGTTGGCCCTCAGATAGGCCTGCCAATCTATACCAAAGGCTACTTGGCCTCAGGGGATGGAGGCTTGAACATCCTCTTGATTTTGGCCTGTGGGGGTGGTCATGTTTCCTGATTTATTCTATCACTCTTCTGCTTCACATCCTTTTCCAACGTGTTGTCTCTCTTTTACTGGTCTATTTTGCCATTCTGCATATTGTGCACATTGGTTACCCTAACTCTTCTCATTCACTGAGTCAAAAGAAGTTTCCTATTCCACTATCTTTGCCTGCACCTAACAGATAATTGTGTGTGTATATATATGTGTGTGTGTGTGTGTGTGCGTGCACGCATGTGCCAGTACTGTGGCTTGCTAGTGCTCTACCATTTGAGCCACAGCTCCACCTCCAGCTTTTTTTGGAGATAAGAGTCTCACAGAGGTGGGGCTGGGAAGGGGCTCAGTGGTAGAGAGATTGCCTTGCATGCATGAGGCCCTGGGTTCAATTCCTCAGCACCACATATGAAAAAAAAAAAAAAGCCAGAAGTAGCTCTGTGGCTCAACTGGTAGAATGCTAGCCTTGAGCTGAAGAGCTGAGGAACAGCACCCAGGCCCAGAGTTCAGGCACCACGACCAGACTGGGGAAAAAAAAAAAAAGAGTCTCACAGAGGCCTGGGAATGTGGCTTAGTGGGTTCAATTTCTCAGTACCACATAAACAGAAAAAGCCAGACGTGGTGCTGTGGCTCAAGTATAGTGCTAGCCTTGAGCATAAGAAGCTCAGGGACAGTGCCCAGAATCAGAGGGCTTGACCTCTGGGTTCAAGCCACAGGACTGGCAAAAAAAAAAAAAAAGTCTCACAGACTTTCATGTCTAGGTTGGCTTCAAAACTGATTACGGGGGCTGGGAACATGGCTTAGTGGTAGAGTGCTTGCCTAGCATGCATGCAGCCCTGGGTTCAATTCCTCAGTATCACATAAACACAAAAACGCAGTTGTAGCACTGTGGCTCAAGTGGTACAGTACTAAGCTTGAGCAAAAAGATGATCAGGGACAGCACCCAGGCCCTGAATTCAAGCCCTAAGCCTGGAAGAAAAAGCGTGTTACTGATTTCAGTGTGCAAGTATATTATTGAGCAATTTCCCATCCATGTTTATCAAGGAAATTGTTCCGTAGTTTTCTTTTTTGTTGTGTCCTAAACTGGTTTTGATATCTGAGTAATACTGCTTCACAGAAGGAGTTTGGAAGTGTTCCTTCTATTTTCTGGAATTCTTTGAGGAGCACTGGCATTAATTCTTTAAAGATGTGGTAGAATTCTGCAGTGAATCTCTCTGACCATCAGTTCTCATTGTTTGAAACTAATTCCTCATTTTTCATTAATCTGGTTACATTTTTATATCCTTTTATTTAACTATGGTAGGTCATATGTGTCTAGAAATGTATACATTTCTTGTTGAATTTTGAAACCTACTAGAATATGCTTTCAAAATATTGCCCAATATGTCTCGATTCCAGCTCTGCAGTGGCTGAAGGAGCCTGTTACTGAAGACATTTCCACATGCTTATGCAGTAGAAATTTGTTCTGTCATCATCACAACACTATTACCACATACAGATTATAACAGATGGGGAAACATGGTGGAGTGGAAGCTGAGCTCTACTCCCAGACTGGGTTACGTAAGAGCTCACATTTATCACACAGAAATGAAAGGGCAAGGAAATCAAAGCTGAACTTGGACTCTGAGTAAACAGCTTTGAGACCTCAAAAGATATAGTGGCAAAGATAGAAATGGAAAGAGGTATTTAACAGAAATGGACATTGGAACTCAGCTTTGGGACAGACATGTCGTACCGTACTGTCAACTGTGACAAACTAGCTAATTCAGCTTTGCAATGAAGTGACCCAGGTCCAGAGAATGAGAATGTCTCAGAGGAGAAATTATGTTGGAGAATTGAATCACAATTTGAGGAAGGGAAGGAAAAAATTGCTGATTTTCAAACTATTGGCAAGCCAAGGCCACCAGGATGCATTTGTTCTCATAGACTGAGATTAGGAAAATTTTTCAAGTCCATCATTATTTATCCTATTTTAAAGCAGGTAGGAAGGTAAGGTGCACATGTATAAATCTGAGGTTCAACAAGTGGAGATATAATGAGAACTATGACACGTCCAGAAGGAAAATGTGTGTGTGTGTGTGTGTGTGTGTGTGTGTGTGTGTGTGTGTGTGTGCAAAAATTTCTATTGGGGGGAGGGAAAGTAGGAGAAAAATGAGGGAAGGGGTAAAAAGTTTGACAAGAAATGTACTTATTATCTTCCCTATGTAAGTATAACCCCTCTGTACATCACCGTGACAATAAAATTAAAAATAAGATAAAAATTGGGTGTAAATGTCAAAAAATAATTCAGTTAGGTAAAAATGCCTGTAGTTTCCAGGAGTAGGGCTAGAATAATGCAAAGATTAGCCCTTTACTGAAGAAACATGTAAAACATTTCCTGTCTACTCCTTAGGCAAATATGTAAAACAAACTAAAACCAGTGTGTTTTAATTCCCCTTGTATAAGTAACACCCCACCCCATTTCTCCCAGATACATTGGCTCTAGAAAAGGTCTAACCAGTCTAACACACAATGGTCTCTTGTATAATTTGCCTTTATCTTTTTATAGCTGGGCACTTGACCCATCTGGTGAAAAGGGAAATCATCTGGGCAATGATTTACTTGAGAAATTAAGCCAGTGTAAACATATCTTCTGAGATCCAAAACTGCAGTCTCTTTAAGAGGAGAGAAGAAAATCTCCTACTTGTCTTCTACTGGGAGAGAAACATACCCTGTCTTCTGCACATGATTTGTTAAATATTAATGAATCCACAAGCTATAAAGAACCCCTGGGGTGGCCTAATTACTTCTAGAACTGTTTAATTCCTGTGAGTAATCTGCTTCATTAATTTTGCCAAGTAATACTTAGTCTGTGTTCGACTTTTTCATGGCTCATTTCCAAAATGTTAACATTAAGGCAACAGAAGTGTTTGCAAATAAAATGCTAGAGGGAGAGCAGAAACTTACAATTACAGTCAGTTTTCTGAATTGCTTCACATCATGCTTACGGACCAAAGCCCAAAGGTCCAAGCTGTCTAATTCTTCTTTGCTATGACCCCAATGGTACACTGACTAATAACTCCCCTCAGCGATGTTCACTTCCTGGTATCCACACCACAACCAGGGCTTTGCAATGTCATTAGGATCTTGTGACAGAGGAATTCTTCTATGTTCTCCAGGTTTGGTCAATGATATACACAAGGTTGCATTTAAGGGGAATATAGGAAGTTTAAGTAGAGGTAAGGCAATGTGATGAGAGAAGCAGAGTTTGGAGTGATACACACAATCCAAGGAAGCCTGCAGCCTCTGAGAGATGGAAGAGCTGGACAGATTCAGTTCCACTGAACTTCCAGACACAACCACATCTGCCAACATTCTCATTTTACCCTGCAGGACTCATTTCAGACTTCTGATTCTGTTGTTGCTTTTATCCACTAGCCACTTGGCAGTTTGTTACAATTTCAACCAAAGCTAAAATAGATACATTTGTAAACTTATGAAAACTTTGGTGCATGAAAGACCCTCAAGTTTGCCTCACACTGGGCTGCTACATGGGCACAGAGATCAGTCCGCTTCTCAGAGATAAGCTGTGGGTTGCTTTGGTCCCTCTAATTGGACCGCTGTAGCCGTCCAAGATAAAAGTGTAAGCATTAAAAATGTGGAGAATGAGCCTGGTGCCAGTGGTTCACACCTGCAATCTTAGCTACAGGAGGCTGAGATCTGAGGATCACAGTTCAAAGCCAGCCAGGGCAGTAAAGTCCATGAGACTCATCTCCAACAAACCACCAGAAAACTGGAAGTGTCGCTGTGGCTCAAATGGTAGAGCACTAGCCTTGAGCTGAAGAGCTGAGGGACAGCACCCAGGCCCAGAGCTCAAGACCCATGACCGACCAAAAGAAAAAATAATGTGGAGAAAAGGGAAATAGAGGGGGAAAACCTAAGGGACAGTTAAGCCAGAGTCAGATATAGGCTTCCTGCACCTATACCACATTTCCCTGGGTTCTCCTTGGCAACAATGGTCCAGAGCCACTGCCTCAAGTTACCAGTTAGTAGATGGACAATATTAGGACAGTCCATCTGACTGGGTAGATGCCAGGACTCTTGTGCTTCCTTATTTCCCACATAGCCTTGCAATTTTCTCTCCTCCTGAGATGACCCAAGTAGTCTCTGTTCTTTACAACCTCACAGAGACAAACTAATTCTCTCTGCTATCCTCTCTTTGAAGATGGAAGACATACAAGATGGCAGATTAGAAGCATCTACTCCTTTAATTCTGTGAATGAGAAACTTTAGTTAACTCAGAAGAGACTATAGTCTGGCAATAGAAAGGGAAAAACAGTTTCCAGAACCATGAAAGAGATGGCATTGTGGGAGGCACCTGTTATCCCTGCTCCAGCATAATGCATAAGTTGGACCATCAGCATCTAGGCCAGCCCAAACAAAAAGTAAGATTCTACTTCAAAAGATAGCTAAGGTGGTAAAGGGCCAACCTGGCAAATATGAAGCCCTGAATTCGAATTATAATACTAACAAAGAAAAAAGAAAGAATTTTTTAAAGAATAGATTTATATTACCAAGCTTCAAAAAAAAAAAGTTAAATTTCCCACATCTTTGTTGAGAAAAAATACCAAAGGACAGTACAAGCCAGGAAAGTTGATACTGGTGTCATACCTGTAATCCTGGAACTGAGGAGGCTTAGGCAGGAGGATCGCAAGTTCAAGGCCAACCTAGGCTACCTATTAAGTTACAGGTCAGCCTGAGTTACATGTGAGAATGTAAAGAGAAAAAAAAAAAGGTACTTTTTCCCAGATGTGTTTTGAAAAATTAAGCAGCAGATGGCGCTACCAACATATCATTGAAGCAAAAAAAGATGACCGGCCATTTTCTTCTATTAAAATGGACATCTATAGTTTTATTAATTCTTGAGGGGGAAAAGAAAAGTATTTTGTGTATTGGGACCCTATTATGAATAAAAAGCTAGATACACAATGTAAAAGGTTGTGATGAGGCATTCTAACTCTTTCTGATAGACAAAAGATGTATAAGAATCATAATAAAGGGCAGGGGGAGGATGGGAAGGGATGGGAAGGAGAAACAAAGGAGGAGGCTACAATGCTTGATAAGAAATGTACTCATTATCTTGCCCATGTAATTGTAACCCCTCTGTACAGTATTTTCACAATAAAAAAATAATAATAGTTATGACTTTAATGAACATGATGTGAATGCTTTTCCTTTTCTCTAAAACACAGTGTTGGTTACCTTTACATCTCTGATGTAAAGGTAAATTGAAAAGTCATAAGGAGCTAGAATTCTGCATTTCCTTTGTCACTAAAAACATCTTTCAAGAGAGGCAACACTGTAAGCACATGGACACTGTGAGTCGAATAAGGCATGTTATTTCCCTGGTATAATGTAAAGGCCAGTGATTACCTGTATATGCTGCCATGCTTGAGCATCCGCCCTTGCATTGAAACTTTTCAATGGCAAATAAGGACAGGCTCAAGATGAGAACAGTCTCTCTCAGGCTTTTCCAGAATAAGGAGCCTTGCCTAATCAGGGTAGGCCAATCGCACAACCCACGTGAGAAAGAACACGGGACAAGTGGAGCCCAAGGGTCCCTCAGCATCCAGAATCATCCCCTCTGATTCCTTCCTTCCCCATGCTGTACTTCCTTCCCATCAGTTTTCTTCCCTTTGATCCTATTTCTGGTATGTCAGCCAAGCAGAACCCATGCCATAATCAAAATTTGTTTTTTGTTTTGCTACACGTCACCTGGGAGTCATTCTTTTTTTTCCTCCTGTATAAATAGCAGGTCCCATGCCTTTTTCTGCTAACTCAAGTGATACACAGATAGAGACAAACTGATTTTCTTTTTTTTCTTTTTTCTTTTTTTTTTTGGTCAGTTGTGGGGCCTGAACTCTGGGCCTGGGCGTTGTCCCTCAGCTCTTCAGCTCAAGGCTAGCGTTCCACCACTTGAGCCACAGCCCCACTTCTGGCTTTTCCTGCTTATGTGGTGCTGAGGAATCGAACCCAGGCCTCAGGCAGGCAAAGCAAGCGCTCTACCACTGAGCCACCTTCCCAGCCCGACAAACTGGTTTTCAAAGCTTGAGGCGAAATTCTTATTTTGGATAACCCTCAAACTTGTCCCTCAACCCAACCTCTTACCCAGCATCTCCGAAAGGATCCTTCCCGATCATCCCAGGGCCCACGCAGAGGCAGCAGGCACAGGAGAAATGGTACGGTCAGGTTATTAGAGGGGCCCTAGCTCCAAGGAGAGGGGGCCCGCGGCGGCCCCCATCCAAACTGCGGGTAGGCCCCGGGGGAAGTGAGGCAGAAGTGGGGTAAAAAGCATGCGCGGAGGGTCTGGGTGGAGAGGGCCAGCTACATGGCAGCAACTCCAGGGCAGGGAGGAGCTCAGGTCTGGGTGGAGCTGAGGACCAAAGGTGGGGATAATACTAACAACCACACTAGGCCTACAATGGGGGGGGGGGGTAATAGAGAATCACCTGAGAGAGAGAGAAATTGACCTCAGAGAGACAAATTGACCTTTTTAAATTTTTCCCAGTTTAATTATCCCTCCCATCTTCTTCTTCTCCCTCCGTAGAAAGGAAGATAGATAAAGCTTTATCTAGCTCTAAATCTTTTTTTTTTGTCAGTCATGGGGCTTGAACTCTGGGCCTGGGCTCTGTCCCTGCCTCTTCAGCTCAAGGCCAGCGCTCTACCGCTTGAGCCACAGCACCACTTCCGGTTTTCTAGTGGCCTAATGGAGATAAGAGTCTCCTGGACTTTCCTGCCCCGGCTGGCTTTGAACTGTGATTCTCAGATCTCAGCCTCCTGAGTAGCTAGGATTACAGGTGTCAGCCTCCAGCACCAGCTATCTCTAAATCTTCATGATAAGCAATCCTGATGAGATAACACAGAGAAGGCCAAGACCACTGTGGCTTAGAGGCCCTCATGATTTTTTATTAACTTAATGACATAACAGAATGGAATAATATCCATCGAAATTTACACAAATTAAATTAACCCACGTCTGCTTTATAATAACTCTCACAAATCCCCATCCCCAAGAAATTTAACCCTAACACAATCAGACCTTTAAAATAAGGACTTAGTGGGGGGGAGGGGGGAGGCTGGGAAGGGATGTGAAGGGTAAACCAAAGGAGGAGGCTGCAATGCTTGGTAAGAAATGTACGCATTATCCTGCCCATGTAATTGTAACCCCTCTGTACAGTATGTTCACAAATAAAAAATAAATAAATTAAAAAAAATAAAATAAGGACTTAGGAATCTGTTATACCTCAGGAGCACCTAGTGATTATAGAATGCTGAACATGCAACAGAAAGCATATAAAGCCAATGAACTCTTTAAAGTGGCCCTGTAGATTAAGGTGTACCAGTTCTGTCCATGATGGAGACATTACCCAGAGCCAGAGGGCTCCTCCTTCATGCCATCCAACATCAATAGAAGCTGTGGTCAAGAAGCCACATCATCCTGGGTATAAGTAGGAGAGTGGCAGGTTCCACTTAGGGTATTTCACATGATAGTCTTGATGCAGAATTTTAAGGCAGCTTTAGACAATCATAGAGAATCTCTTATCTGAGATAAAATATTATGAAAAGAAAATAGAGGTGTTAGTATTGGAAGACCTTATGAGGACAAGAATCTCTGAAGAGGAACCAGGATTTATAAAGACTGAAAGGAAGAATAAAGAGAGAAGAGAAAGGAAGATGAAGATGGAGAAGAGGAATTATCAGAGACCTGGTGCGGAGGCTGACAAAAAGGGAGGCATCTACCGGGAGATAGTATGCAGATTCAGAAATAAAAAGGAGTCAGAGGAGAAGGCTATGGGTGAATGAGAGGTCCAGATCGTAAGACAGGGCCAGAAAGACGTGGACATTTCTTTATAAGTAACAATAGAGATGAAGCTGCAGACCAATATGAAACTTCAGAGAGATGTTTGGATCAAACCTCTTAGTTAGACAACTGAGACTGTACCCAGGCAAAATGACAGTAGACAAGATTTTTGTTGAAGTCAGGCAGGCCCACTTTCTTCCAGTGTTTGAGGAGACACCTCAAAGGGGAATTTTTAGGCTGACAGAGAGCTGTCCATAGACACTTTCAGCATAGAGTTCAGAGGAAATGTCCCGTCTGGAATGACCCAGAACTTCTTGAACTTTGGTATACCTCAAGCTATGGAGAAAGCTCTGAATGAGGAGCTCTGACATCTTGACAGAACTCCTGCAAGCAAGAAGACTGACCCAACAACTGAATTTTAAC
Organism: Dipodomys ordii; assembly: GCF_000151885.1. NCBI lineage: Eukaryota > Metazoa > Chordata > Mammalia > Rodentia > Heteromyidae > Dipodomys > Dipodomys ordii. Next base: position 5,045,958 of record NW_012267288.1, read on the forward strand.
CCTGGACAACCGCCAGCATGTCCTGAAAAATGTCTTTTCCCCTAAAAAGCCACAATGAAAGTAAGACATACCAAATCTTGAGAGGTTTGTTCTACGATGGAATTAGTTGAGTGGAGGGCTTTCTCCCCAGGTATGCCAGTAGAGCTTTTAGGTAAGGGGTCATCCACAGGTGCACCAGCTGTAAAAAGTTCACCAACAGTCAGATTGGCAAGTAAAGAATAAAAGGCTTACTCACTTTTCAAGAGAGGAAAAGGGCAGACACCATTCATAGTTCACTGCAAGTGGGCTTAAGGAGTCCTGGAATCCATAAGCACCTAAAATGAAGAAGGAATGTACTGCTGACGTTTTGTTTCTGTAGTTTTAGTTCATCTCACTGTTTCAGGAGGCTGTTAGGGGTGGTCATTCAATTTCTTTCTCAAAGGTGGTTATTGTACAATCCTTTCCAGGGATATATTGTAAAATTAGGTCACAGGTGGTATTCTGCTTGAGTTCAGAGGCTAGTTTCTTCCAAACAAAGTTAAACAGTCTTCCTGCCAGACAAAATGAAGTTAGGCTAATTTGATTTGAGAGACCTTACAAAAAAGTTTTATAGGGGGGGAGGCGACAAGATGGCGGAGGAGAAGCTGGAAGCTGAACAAGCTCTCGCATAGAAAGCAGTTT
>NW_012267288.1:5059812-5101114 GCF_000151885.1 Dipodomys ordii
TGGGAAGGGATGGGAAGGGTAAACAAAGGAGGAGGCTGCAATGCTTGGTAAGAAATGTACGCATTATCCTGCCCATGCAATTGTAACCCCTCTGTACAGTTTGTTCACAAATAAAATAAAATTAAATTAAAAAAAAAAGTTTTATAATTTTTTTCCATTTTTTCAATAAATATAGCTTCCACAGTCTTCAGTCTCTAAACTTAAATAAACTTGGACTTAGAGAAATCTATCAAGAAGTAAATGATATTACTCTGATTTTGTATTCATCTTTTCCACAAAAATAATATTATGATTGATAAGTCTTTTCAGAAATTAATACCTGAAATATATCAGTTGTTTTTCAAAATCATAATATTCTTTATGACACCATTAATCACTAGTCTTTATTACTTCCCAAATGTCATTCATTGTATTTAACAACCATTTCATAGGCTTTAAAATCTTTCTTTTCTTTCTAGTAACATTTTGGCTTTTGTATTTCAACTGCCTTCATAGGCAGTTCCAGAGGATTCCAGTGAGTATCCTAATGTTAACCTCCTGTGGAGCAGGTTACCTCTGTTTGTACAAAAAGAATCAATGACCCTGTGGCCTAACACTGATCCTCTCAAGTGTGTTGTGAGCCACTATCAACCACACTGTTCTTTTATAATAGGTTACCCCACAAAGACTTCCCTTAGCTCCCAATTCTCTTGTCTCAAGTACTTGCCCCTAATATCTATAAATTCCTCATTTTAACAAATCACATTTTTCTGCAGGAACAAGGCTAGTGCTATCTCATGATGCACTGGTGTTTTTCTGCTCAGTAATAGCTTTACCCTTGACCTAAATCAGAGTTTTTTCCTTGCCAGAAAATAAAATAAGTGGAAGAGGGCTTTAAACATCTAAGAGATAGGCATCTGAGATCCAAGAGAGCCGGAAGCCAGAGGGATTTGAGTTGTGAGTTTGTTCAGGAGAATACTGGGAAAGGGAGAGAGCTATAGTCCTTACTAAAAATGTAAATCAATCTTGGTTTTGTCTTCACTGAATCCATCCAGGCTGAAGAAGCTTAACAAATGTGTAATAAAGCATTTAGTCATTTCCTAAAACATCAGCCAGATTTAGAAAACAATTTATATTAGGAAAAACAGGATAATTTCATAATCACCTTGACCTGAGTAATCATTTTTTTCAAAAGCTTGTGTCAGTAATGCTTGACCAAAAATGAACCAGCCTCAGACAACTGCAATTGAAAAATTTTAAGGAAATTCTTTCCTTATATCTAAGAACATACCCACAGACTTGGTTCTATGGAGAAACTGATTATTATATAATCATCATCATAGTTTAAAAATTTAAACACAAAACAAAGAATTTCTAAGAGTGGTGTAAAAGCCAGGTACTGGTGGCTCACGCCTGTAATCGTAACTACTTAGGAGGCTGAGATCTGAGGATCACAGTTCAAAGCCAGCCTGAGTAGGAAAAGACCTGAGACTCTTATCTCCAATTAACCACCAGAAAGCCAGAAGTGGCACTGTGACTCAAGTGGTAGAGTTCTTGCTTGCTTTGACCTAAAGAGATCAGGGACATCACCCAGGCCCAGAGTTCAAGCCCCACGACCAATACACACACACACACACACACACACACACAGAGTGATGTAAAGATATGTTTAGTATACACTAAAACAAATAATTTGTGAGACACAGTAACATAAAACAAATGAATGGGTGCCAGTGTCAGTGGCTCACACCTGTAATCCTGGCTACTCCTGAGAAATGAAGATGGCAGTTCAAAACCATCCCACACAGCTGATAGTTAATGAAGCCAAATGGACATATTGTTTTAAAATATAGAATGCTCTCTAGAAGAACACAAATAGGAATGCTGTAGCATACTTATTTCTTTGATGTGCAGTAGACATTGTTCAAAATAGGACTAGAGCCTGTTTGTATTTGTTGGACTATAAATAATATATACTATTTTTGGCTGGACAAAAAAATAGATAAACATCCCATACAGGAAAGTCTGTGAGACTCTTATCTCTAATTGACCACCAGAAGTGGCATTGTGGCTCAAAGTGGTGGAGCAAGAAGCATGAGCTACTGATACATGTAATAATACAGATAACTCACAAAAGCATTGCCATTGGCAAAATACAAAAAGACTGTGTCCTATATAATTTTACGTAGAAATGACAAGGTTAATTTATAGATAAAGAAAATACAGTGTTTTCCTAGGCTCGGAGCTGGGAGGTTAATTGCAAAGTGACACACAAGGAATTACTTTTGCAGGTCCTGAGGTTTGAACGCTGGGCCTGGATGCTGTCCCTGGGCTTCTTTTGCTGAAGGCTAGTACTCTACCATTTGAGCCAAAGGACCATCTCCAGTTTTTTTCTGTGATTGATTGGAGATAAGAGTACCATGGGCTTTCCTGCCTGGGGTTGGTTTTAAACTGAAGTCCTCAGATCTCAGCCTCCCAAGTTTGGATTACAGGCATGAGCCTCCAGCACCCAGCCCATACAAGGAATTTTGGCAACTGATGAAAATAGTCTATATCTTATCTGTGGTAATGTGAGTATATACTTTCCTCAAAATGAAATGTTATTTAACCAAGTCCTTTCACTGTATTCATATTCAACTTAACTGTCAACAGAGATATAACAGTACCTGTTGTCCTATATTTAAATTATGTCACCTTTGGTAATGTTAGTCTTCAATCAGTGAATAAGTGTCTGATTGAATTACAATGAGTGCCAATCAGGTGCTCATTCTGGCTCTTCTATCTCTTAAGCAAGAAATGCATAGCTATTTGTGACAGATGGTTTTTCCCTGCGTCTGTCACATAGAACATACCTTTTTTCTGCTAATCTCCTTTCCTCACCTTTAACTTCAGTCACCAAAGCCCAGCATTAGCAATGAACACATGTACAGCTCTACTGAAACATTTAGGCATCGGGGCCTTCCTGTTTAAATGGATTAATTCATCTTTTCTGTCCCTTTTCCCTTGCTTCTGTGTATTGATTCAATGAACCAAGCAACACGTCAGATTCTGAAATTTACTGAAATAGTTTGCTAGTAATAGACTTGAAAGCTACAATAGCAGCAAGGTAAAATTCTCATCATGACAAAAGTACAATCATCTATGTTGTGAAATTTACAGATGTGCAACTTTAAAGAGTTGGAATTGTCAAGACATTGGAACAAAAAGTATGCATGTACCAAGGAAATATGAAGGGAAAAAGATAAATGAAAATGGGTAAAGAATGAGAAATGGTGGCACTAGCAGGTAGTTATTTTTCCTAACAGTGGAAAAATACAACTCATTGGGACATTGGTGAGACAAGGTACTTAATCATGATGATAATTGATTCTAAAAGTTGTACTGTAGCACTAAATATTATGTTCATTTTTTAAACTGTGCAATAGCCATAGTTTGGTCAGTGAACTTATGGCTTATTTTAGAACAGCCATTCCTCTTACCTGCTGTAGACAATTTGTGACTGTAAAGCATGCAAATACCAACAATGCCCAGACACTTTAGCTGTATGCATGGCATAAGTTTGAATCCCTGAGATTGTTCTACAAATACCCAGACAAATACATCCAGTAATCATAAGAGATTTAATAAAACCAGATATCTGGTTTGAGATAAATCACAGATCTGTTCCTTTACTACAAGAGGAGCCAAGAGGAAAACAGCAACTGAGTATCAGTGATGGAAGCCTTGGATCTGAGGGCAATCTGGAGATCTGCAATGTCTGTCACCCCACTGGTTTCCAGGGCTGATTCAGCTGACCTGCCTGGCTAGGTGGATGTCCCCTTCCTTTCTCACTCCTTCATGTGTGTCCCTCCTGAAGCTGCATGCTCAATTGAAGATGGTAGCAATGCCCAACAAAAGGCATGCTCCCCTGCTAGAACCTCCAACCAAGTTCTCAAGATCAATTGGAGTTCTCATACTCTATCAGTATGAGAAGAAATGGTGAGATGTGTACAGTGTTTAAAAATTATTTCTAATCATTATTTCAAGAAAGTAGTGGTTTTTGCCATACACAGACTAAGATGGTCCTGGATTCTGGCGCAATATGGATTTGCAATATGGCTCTTATCCAGGTACTTTGTGCCACCATTTAAACATAAATCTTTCTACCTCTGTTCACTTCCTCTGTTCCCTGACTGTAGTGACATCTAATGTCAAATCAGAGATTAGATTCAGCTCTGCCCCTCATCAAGTTTTCAAAATGACTGGGCTCCTCAGGTTGTAAACCAAGCTCCCAACAGACATACATTCACTTGGACACTTTATTAGGCCAAGAAAAAGCAAGAACAAAGCAAAGTCAAATTTGTTTAAAGTGGGGTCAGCCCTTGAAACTTGTTAAATTATAAATTTTCTACCTAGCTGCTTCTCATCTTGAGAGAAATATCCCAATTAGAAACTCAAAAGTTTTCCTCATTTAGTTTCTATCCTTCGTGGGATCACTGAATAATAGTGACATCATAAATAAGAATAGTTGTTTCCAATTAGTCAGCAAAAAGCTGGAAGTGGAGCTGTGGTTCAAGTGGTAGAGAGCTAGCCTTGAAAAAAAAGCTCTGGTTCACACACACACACACACACACACAGAATTACAATGCGCAATTTAGTTAGAAATATGTCTTTAAATATTGAAGACTATATCTTTAAACATTAATTTTCACTATGGATTCATATATATAACAGCATCTAAGAACTTTGACCAAGTATTGCACTTTTTGTGTATGCTACTCTCATCTCAAAGAGAGACTAACAGACATATAGACACACAGAGACACAGTACTTATACATATACACAGTAAATAGGACATTTTAATCCAGAATTTATTACTTAAGTGGCCAATTAGCATTGTAAAACTATAGGTCACTACCCATGAAACAATCAATCTCAGTCACTATCTTGATTTATTGAGTATATTCAGGTTTATTTATATTGTGATCATGAAGAAGATGATATAGTCAGAACCTACAATTTTATAGATTGGCCACTAATGAGATGCTTAAAATCAATATAAAGAGATGGCCTATTTTACATGTTTTATCTTATAAAATTTCTGTTGAAGTTACTCTAGACTACAAGAGGGTGTATGAGAAAATATTTCAATAAGAATGAAGTTAGAATTTAAACTCCATCCATTGAAAAGAATTTTCAGTATCTGGTCAGTTTCTGGGAATGTTTCCTTTGTGCAATTTCATAAGATGAAGAGTCCGGGTAACAAAGAAGGGAAGAGATTACACTGTGAGAAAAGAAAGAAGGGGGAAATACTGACAATCAAGAAAGAGATGACAATTGAGCACCAGTGGCTCACACATCATCCTAGCTACTCAGGAGGCTGAGATCTGAGGATCACTTCTCAAAGCCAGCCCAGGCAGGAAAGTCCATGAGACTTATCTCCAATTAAATAGCAAAATAATAAAATATAAAATAAAATAAACAGTGATAGAGCACTAGCCTTGAGAAAAAAAACTCAAGAAAAGCAGCCAGGCCCTGAGTTCAAGCCCCAAGACTGGCACAAAAAAAAACTCCATGAGATTCCCATCTCCAAAATAACCAGCAAAAAGCTGGAATGCAAGTGTGGCTTAGACGGTTAGAACGGTTAGAGCACCAAACAAAGTGAGGGAGGGTGAAGCCCTGAGTTCAAGCCCTGGTACCATCAAGAAAAGAAAAAAAGAACAAATAACTAAAAAGACAAAACAGCTAAAAATCCACAGAGGAACAAAAGAGGAGACAGAGGAAAATGAGAAGCAGTGCACAGCTTCCACCCTGCTTTTGCCATGGGGAGGAGAACCCAAAGCAACAACCAACCACAAGGCAGCTCTGGTGACAACGGACAGGAAATCTTAACCAGGGAGCTCCTTGAAAAGCCGACTGACACAGAGCTCTTCCGGGGACCTATAGCAAGAGCTATCAGGGAACACTGACACACGGTGTCTGGGAAGGAGACACAGAGGCAGTCACGGAGAGGACTGGGAGTGGGGAGTTCAGCTTGAGTGGATCATTCCCAAGGATTGATTGATTCACTGCTGGACAGGATCTGAAAGCCCTGTGACAGCTGGGTACCAGGTTCCTTTAGAAGTCCCCCCCTCCAGAGCAGAGCATAATGGTCTGTGCACTTCCCCCACAGCCTCATTGCTCTACATGCAGACACCACTTAGGTTGGTCAACCCTCAGTTTGTTGTATCGTTCCAGAATAATACATTGTTGTACATTATTCCAAAAGTCACATTTTGGAAGATGGAATATTGGAATCTTTATTGTACAGTTAGCAGGCTGTGAAGTAAGGAGGTCAGGTCTGGCCGGTACCATATTGGCCACATGTTGGATTTTAGGTCTGGCATCTTGTCTTCATGCTGGGGGAAGGACACCCCCCCCATCACCTGCCTCCCAGGTGATGGGTGTGCCCCAACCCCTGGAGGCAGGGGCAGGCACTTGACTGATAGGTTACTGAATCTGTCAGTCCAGTGCCTGGGACTGGGAATTTCCTGTGGATCTGCTCCCTGCACTGATCTATTTAGGCCCAGACCAGCCTAGCCACCAGGACTCCATGCTGTAGTAGGAAGACCCCTACTCAGGCAGGCAAGCCCACCTAGTTGTCCAGAGTGACAGAGCCCACTGCAACAAAGTTGTTAATAAAGAAGCAACTTTATTGAGAAGGTTCCTACACTGACTGGCCAGGGCCGCAGCACAGGCTCAGGAGCTGCTACTGCGACCCTGCGGATTCACTTACTTTGGTTTTTAAAGGCAAAATTCATGAGGTAGAGCCTGGTCATGCAGGTGACCAATGAGATTGTCACACACACAAAAGATTGCATAGTCATACCAGACCCACACGCAGGTGGCCAATGAGGTTACAGTTTGTCACATAATGGCTATTTAAACCAGCCTATCACTTTTGGTTTAAATGACTCACAAATTCAGCAGGTGAGGTGGAGCTTAAGGTAAGCACGCGCAAAAGGTGGAGTTTATGGTAAGCATACACAAAGGAGGAGCTCAGTGGAGTTTACATTGTGAAAAAGGCAGAGTTTATGGTAAACTAGCTGTTCGTTTGAGCCAGATTACAACCTATCTGTTTTATCAGTCAGTCCTTAACAATCAAGTTGGGTTAGGTTGTTAAGGGAAGGGGGACCTAGAGGCATTCTTTCCATTCCAGAAACTGGGCTGGTTGGAGCCAAGGTCTAGTTAACCTTGTTTAAAGGTTTTTGGTTTGTTTTTTTTTTCTAAAATCCCTAAAACAAAGGCAAAGCCTGGAAAGAAGCTGTACCAGCTCAAGTCTCCTCTCAGGACCTACTTCAATGCCACGTGTATCTCTGTGATTGTGTCCTGTGTCCTGTCAATTGGCTCCTCTCCAGTCATCATGGAGTCCCAATTCAGCTGTCCATTGGAGCTGAATTGGCTTGCTGGTATTGTTTTTGTTATCTCTTTCCTCTTTAGCATGTTTCCTAGCTGTGTTGTGTGTATTTGTGTGCTGCAGCCCTTTGTAACAACTGGAGGCCTGCAGCCTGTTGTTAACTGTATAATAAAGACTTCAATATTCTATATTTTAAAATATGGCTTCTGGGATGATTTACCTTACAAAAGCTGCAGGCAGCCAGTTGTAACAAAGGCAACAAAGGCCTGCAGCCCCCAAATACACTTAACACGGTTAGGAAATAGGCTAGAAAGGAAGAAAGAATAAGAATATCAACAAATCAATTCAGTTCCGATGGTGAGTTTAACTGGGATGCCATGATCACCAGAGATGAGCCAGGAGAGAGACACATGTGGCATGGCATAATGGCATCTGGGCTGGTCTGGGCCTAAATAGGGTCTGAGCAGGGGGCAGGTCCACAGGAAATTCCCAGTCCCAGGCCCTAGACTGACATGTTCAATAACCTATCAAGCAAGTGCCCGCCCCTGTCTCTAGGAGATGGGCAGAGATGTTTTCTTCCCCCAGCATGAAGACAAGATGTCAGGCCCTACCATCCACAATGTGGCCAATGTGGCACTGGCCAGATCTGACCTCCTTACTTCAAGTTATTCCCTCTGTACACAGAAGGGGAGGAGGTTCTGAAGGTATTGGAAACCTGTCGAGTTCAGTGACTGAAAAGCTGTATGGGGTCAGCAGCAGCTTCTGTTATGCAAAGAAGGAGGAGGAGGAGGAGGAGGAGGAGGAAGAGGAGGAGGAAGAGGAGGAGGAAGAAGAGGAGGAAGAAGAGGAGGAGGAGGGGGGGGAGGAGGAGGAAGAGAAGGAAGAAGAAGAAGAGGAGGAGGAGGAGGAGGAAGCCGAAGAAGGAGGAGGAGAAGGAGAAGAAGTTGTTTGCAATATGAATGCAGCCCTGAGAAAAACAGACACTTTACTCGCAGGTCTAGCTTGTAGGTGGAAACAGAGAAGAACACAAAGGCCTTTGCTCTTGGTCCACTACCCCACCACACTGCTCACTCCATTTACAGTAGTAGAGGATCCAGAAAGAAGACTCTCCAGTATCTGGTATTTTTATATTTTGACTATATTTTAGATTGTTATTTTTACTTTATCTGGCTCTTTAAAACTTTAACATTTTTATTTTTTGTCCCTGTTATATTTGTCTAATTTATTCCTGTATTTTTTTCTTCATTTTGATGCTGAGTTTTTTAATCTCTTGAGGTTTTTAATCTACTTGTTTACATTTTTCTTTTTCGTTTTTTTATATCTCCTTTTCTTTTTTTCTTTTCTTCCTTTAAAAAAAGAACTTTTCTGGTCCCCCCCATTTCTTTCTCTCTCTCTCCTTCACTGTCTCTCCCTGTTTCTCTTTTTTTCTTTCTTTTTATGTGAGTCATGGGGCTTGAAGTCAGGACCCCCACGGTGCTGTCCCGCTCTCAAGGCTAGCTCTCTACCACTTGGCCCACAGATCCACTTCTAGTTTTTACATGGTTAAGTCTCATGAACTTTACCGCCTGGACTGGTTTCAAACTGAAATCCTCAGACCTCAGCCTCCTGGTAGCCAGAATTACAGACCTGAGCCACCAGCACCCTGCTTATCCATTTTTTAATTGTTACTAGTTGTGGCTTTATTGATTTTTCACTTCAGAGTTTAATCTGTTTTATTTTTATCACTTTTGTCCTATGGTTATTGGTGTTGGTTGTTGTCTTTGGCGTTGATTTTTTTTATTGTATTTCTATATCTGGTTTAATATGGTGCTCTTGCTTCTATGAAAGTTTGTTTTTCCTCTCTGAGTAGGACTTCTCACCAGCCTTTGAAACTTCCCCCAAAGTAGGTAGTATTTTAGGCCATGAAACAAGTCTTAACAAATACAAAAACACTGAAACAAATTTTTTTTTTTTGTCGGTCATGGGGCTTGAACTCTGGTCCTGGACACTGTAGCTAGTGCTCTACCACTTGAACCATAGCACCACTTCCGGTTTTCTGGTGGTTTATTGGAGCTAAGAGTCTCATGGACTTTCCTGCCCAGGTTGGCTTTGAACCATGATCTGCAACTATCAGCCTCCTGAGTAGCTAGGATTACAGGCCTAAGCTACCAGCGCCTCCTTGAATCAATTCTTCAATTTTAACAGATTACCTAAGGATAAAACTATAAATCACCAGCAAAACAAAAAACTCTACAAAGGCATCAAACACATAGAGATTAAACAATACTCTTTTGATTCTCTCTCTCCTTTTCTTGGGCCAATCCTGGGGCTTGAACTGAGGGCCTGGGCACTGTCCCTGAGCCCCTTTGTGCTCAAGGCTAGCACTCTATCACTTGAGCCACAGCACCACTTCTGACTTTTTCGGTGTATGTGGTATTAAGGAAGCAAACCCAGGGCTTCATGCATGCCAGGCAAGCACTCTACCACTGAGCCACATCCCCAGCAACAATACTCTTTTGAAAGACCAATGGAACATTGAAGAAATAGAGGGAAATTTAAAAATTTTCTAGAGCCAACGTTATACTAAATAAGACAAAACAATACATTTCTTCTAAATATAGGAGAGAAGAGTATTCATTTTTACCACTTTGACTAAATACAGTGCTCAAAATCTTAGCTAAAGCAATAGTAAGAAAGAAATAAAATTGATATATACAGAAGTCAAACTATCCCTATTCATAGATTATATGATCCTATACATAAAAGGCTTTAAAGATTCCATCAGAAAACTCCAAGATCTGATACATTCTTTCAGTAAAGTGGAATATAAATTCTATATGTCGGGGCTGGGAATGTGGCTCAGTGGTAGAGCGCTTGCCTTGCATGCTCAAGGCCCTGGGTTCGATTCCTCAGCACCACATAAGCAAAAAGAAAAAAGCCAGAAGTGGCACTGTGGCTCAAGTGGTAGAGCACTAGCCTTGAGCTGAAGGACAGCGCCCAGGCCCAGGTTCAGGCCCCACGACAGGACCCAAAAAAACAAATAAATAAATAATTCTATATGTCAACAATGAGTAGGTTGTAAAGAAATCCAGAAAACAATATCATTCATATAGTCTTAAAAAATAAAACATCTGGAAATAACCTAATCAAGCAGATAAAAGACCTGCACAATGAAAACAAGAAACCAATGGAAACTTCTCATCTTTATGGATCAGCAGAATTAATACTATAAAATGTCCATATTACCAAAAGCAATCTACAGATTGAGTTCAATATCCAGATAGTCCAGTCACACTCTTAACAGAACTAGGAAAAAAGCAGTCATAAATTTCATATTAGATTACAAATGAAGAGACAAAGCAATCCTAAGCACAAAGAGTAATGCTAAAAATATCACATTAGCTAATTTCAAGTAATACTACAGTGAGTCATAGAAGCAAAACAGCGTGGTACTGGCACAAAAGTAGATATTTTGACCAGTGAAAGACAATAGAAGACCCAGAAATATGCCAACACATATACTGACATCTGAGTCTCAAGAAGAAAAAAAAATGTTCCAAACACATATTAGAGAGAACACAGCCTTTTAAACAAATGGTGTTGTGCTTTCCACATGTAGAAGACTGAAATTAGATCCCTACTTCACTCTGTATTAAAAAAAATCCTCAAAATGGATTAAAGACCTAGAACTTTGGAATTAGTTACAGAAAAATATAGGTAAAATACCTCAGACCTAGGCACAGCCAAACACTTTCTGAATAGATTACAGTAGTATAGATAATAACAGCAAGAACTGAGGGTTAGAAACCTCAATACAATCAGGGGATTGCACTGAATTCTAAGGTACCTTCACAGCAAAAGAAACAGTGAGGAAAATAAGAAGGTAACTCACAAGATAGGAGACGATCTTTGCCAGCTCTTCAGCTGACAAGGGATTAATAGCCAGATGACATGGAGTACTCAGAAAATTAAACTCCAAAAATCAGATAACCCAATCAATAAATTAATTAAACTGAACAAACACTTCAGATGAATAAGTTCAAATGGTCAAAAATACTTGTCCAAAATCTTTAGAGAAATGAAAATCAAAACTACATTGATGTTCTATCTTATCCCAGTCAGAATAAATGGCAATCATCAAGAAAACAAGGACAAATGCCAGTATGGAATCTGGAAAAAGGAACTCTCATGCACTGATGGTGGGAATGTAAACTTGTATAGCCACCATGGAAAGCAATATGGATGTTCCTCAAAAATCTAAAAGTAAGCTGGGTGCTGGTGGCTCATGCCTATAATCCTAGCTACTCAGAAGGCTGATTTCTGAGGTTCCGATTCAAAGCCAGCCAGGACAGGAAAGTCGGGGAAACTCCAGAAAAACCAGAAGTGGCGCTGTTTCTGAAAGTGGTAGAGCTTACTTAGCCTTGAGCAAAAGAGCTCAGGTACAGCATCCAGGCACCAACTTCAAGCATCAGGATCAACAACAACAAAAAAAGTACACTGACCTTATGATCCAGCTGTAAGATATCTCCTGGGTCTATACCCAAAGGAATCAGGGGCAACACACAAGGAAGACACCTTTGTACCACACTTATTGCAGCACCATTCAAAATAGTTACAGAATCAGCACAGGTGTCTACCAATGAGCAAACGGATAAACATGGTATACACAATGGATTGTTATACATAATGAAGAATGATATTATATCATTTGCATGAAAATGGTTGGGACTAGAGATCATCATCTTAAGGAAATAAGCCAGACTTAGCAAAGCAAATATTACATGTTTTCTCTTATTTAAGAAATGAAGACTATTTGCAGAAAGGAAGGCAGCCAGCAGGAGGAGACAGTGAATATGATGGAAGGTATGAAGGAGGTGCACATAAACAAGGTACATTGTATGCATGCATGAAAATGTCATAATGAAATATCATAATAAAAATCCACTATTTTGTAGGATTAATATATGCTCATTTAAAAGCAGAAGCATTGAAAAGAGTGTGGTGGTTTATACCTATCATCATAGCTACTCAGAAAGCTTCGACTGAGAAGATTGTGGTTCAATGCCCATTTAGGTAAAATGTTCATAGGTAAAAAGTTTGAGAGCCACCTTCCCCCTTCTCAAACAATAAAAAGCCGAGTGTAGGGAGGATCATGTAGAAAAATGAAAGAGCTGGTAACAGAAAAATAATAGCCAACTGGTGTCAGTCAAGTACAGTTAAGAAAATGATCAGCTAGGTGTGGCTCAAGCCTATAATCCTAACTACTCAGGAGGATGAGATTAAAGGATCACAGTTCAAAGCCAGCCAGGGCAGGAAAGTCTGTGAGACTCTGATCTCCAATTAATCACCAGAAAACCAGAAGCAGCACTGTGGCTCAAAATGGCAGAGTACTAGCCATGAATGGAAAAAGCTCAGGGACTAGGGACCAGTCTCTAAGTTAGAGCCCCATGATTAACAAAAACAACAAACAAAATCAAAATAAATGTACGCAAAAATAGTTTTGAAGTTGATATAATGAGCCAAAGTACATATTTTAAAGAATGTTTTTGTTGGTCGTGGGGCTTGAACTCTGGGCCTGGATGCTCTCCCTCAGCTCTTGAGCTCAAGACTAGTGCTCTACCATTAGAGCCATAGCACCACTTCCAGTTTTCTGGTGTTTTATTGGAACTAAAAGTCTCACGTACTTTCCTCCCCGGGCTGTCTTTGAACTACAATCGTCAAATCTCAGTCTCCTGAGTAGCTAGGATTTCAGGCATAAGCCACTGGTACCTGGCCAGTTTTTAAATATTTTTAAAAATATATTTTCAAGCTGGGCATTGATGGCTCATGCCTGTAATCCTAGCTACTCAGGAGGCTGAGATCTGAGGATCATAGTTTGAAGCCAGCCCAAGCAGAAAAGTACCCATGAGACTCTTATCTCCAATTAACTACTCAAAAACCATAAACGGTGCTGTGGTTCAAGTGATAGTGCACTAGCCTAAATCACAAAGAGGCTCAGGGACAACACTCAGGCCCTGAGTCATTATTTTAAAGACTTTTAGTATTTCCTTTTACTCTCAAAGTTGTTCTGAGTTAGGGATAAATTTAACATTTATATCTTCACAAATCAATCAGCTGAGCTGCCAAGGGACATAGACTGTCACCGTAAATACTTTACTTCCTCATTTTTTATTCCCACATTTTTATCTACTAAAATGAATACTATGTAATAGCTTAACAAGGATATCAGGTATTAAGGGATTTATCTATAAACTATTGCCAGTCACGGACAAGGTTAAGACTATCCCAGCTATGTGCCTAATGGTGATTTTAGGGGACTCTATCCAACTGTTGATTTGCTTTGTTTGTTTGATTGATTGATTTTTGTGCCAGTCCTGAGGCTTGAACTCAGGGCCTGGGCACTGGCAGCAAAGACCATGAGACTCTTACCTCCAATTATCCACAAAAAGCTGGAAGTAAAGCTGTGGCTCAAGTGGTAGAGCACTATCCTTGAGAATAAAACTCAGGGACAGCCGGGCACCGGTGGCTCACGCCTGTAATCCTAGCTACTGAAGAGACTGAGGATCATGGTTCAAAGCCAGCCCAGGCAAGGAAAGTCAGTGAGACTCTTATATCCAATAAACCACTGGAAAACTAGAAGTGGCACTGTGGCTCAAACGGTAGAATCCTCGCCTTGAGCTGAAGAGCACAAGTACAGCACCCAAGCCCAGAATTCAAGACCCACGACCGACCAAAAAAAAACACAAAAAACTCAGTGACAGCTCCAGTCCAGAGTTTAAGCCCCAGGACAGGCAGTGAAAAAAGAAAGAAAAAGAGAGTAAAGACCATTTTTACTGTTGGGGTGTACAAAAACAAAATGGATCATATTTCTTAGCTCCCTGACCAAGATCGTTCTAATTTGTTGTTATTTAATTATATAATATTTAATAGAAAAAATCTAAATAAACTCAGTTGCCTTTTTTTCCTATTTTTCTTTTTTTACATGATCAAGTGAAGACTTTTCATAAAAGACTGTGAAAATTAATCAAATCATGGAAGTTTTGAAAATAGTATTTTTATTCCTTTCTCTCCTTTTCTCTCTCAGAAAGAAAAGAAGAACTTGATCCTCTTTAGCTGTTAATTTTGTTTCTGGAAACAGAGAAACCCTTAGGAATTCCTATTTGCTTTATTTTTAATCTACAAACCTCTCAAAGAACAATGGTGTACAGTTTCTAATTGCATTCCCTTTTTTCTCTTGCTCTCCCTCTTTTTTATGGTACTGAAATCCAGCCAAATATTCAACTATTCTAGAAAGTGAAAGACATAGGAGAAAGCAGCACAGAGAAGGCCTTTGGTTTCATTTTATGAAGACATTTAATCTTAATCTAGAGAGACAAGACCTTTGTTGGTTTGATTTTTTTTTCTTTACTGGGAGAAGCTCTCCTGGAACAAAGTACAGGTTTTCAGACAAGCCAGTTTCTGTAAGCTTGCCGATAACAGCGCTCCTGTTTCTGTGCAGGTGCGATGGTACGTCAGGTGCATGTGTAGGGCTATAAAATACACAACCTTTGTAACCAGACACATCCAGGATACCCTTGCAACACAAGCACTGGCCAGTTCTGGTAAGCAAGCAAAATTTCCAGATTACTTAATCGGTCTTCAAGGTCTGTTCTATTCAAATGATCAGTTTTTGCTATTTAGCAGGAAGGCTCTCAGGAGAGGATGGGGAAAGGGAAATGAAACTTGTTTGTTTGTTTTCCTTCAGCTGCTGAACTGGCTTCATAGTTTTAGTCTCTCTTCATTGTAATGATAGCCGAATAAACTGGAGTTAACCAACAGTATCTCTTTAAAAATTCCTTGCATGAGTACCACCAAGAGTTCTTCCTTGTATTATTTTAAAAGTTTCCTTATTCTGAAATATAAACTTTTAATACAATATTGAAGTACATGGCTTGATTAAGTTACTTTTGAAAAATCCTCTCTTGTGATGAAAAATGCCAATTGATCAATATTTATAAAACCTAGTTGTGGACATCTGATTGCATTCTTTTCAAGTCCACCGGAAGCTACTTGGTTAGCTGTCTCCTACTGGATCATCTGACCCTCAGCAAGGCATACTTCTTTTACTACAGACATAAAGTTGAACTAAACCAAGCAATGTACAACTTCTTTTTACTTCTAACAGATTATTATCAAGCAACGTAAAATAGCAAACCAGATTTTTAATTTGAAGGGAGAGGATACTTGACAAAAGTAAACAAATAATTGAACTTAATAATAATTTGCCTCCCATTCAACACTAAGCTTGGCAGGCTTAAAATAGCAAAGTGATAAAATTATACTTTCTCTTTTTTATTGGAGATTCTTCTCCTCAAGCTTTTTTCCTGACCCTTTTTAAACCTCTTTTTATGTCTAGGATCCTCTGGATCCTCTTCTCGAGAAATATAACTAGAGGCTCAGAACATTATAGGATTTCAGAGCTTTATGAGCCTCTGATAACTGATTCCATAGAGCTTCTAGAAGCCTGTGGGACTCAGGTTACAACTATCCTTAACAGTGCCTCAGTCTCTCAGCAGTGAGATGCCTTCCTTGTCCCGATTGGACTTTGTGACTCAGGTACATCTCTTTTTCCTCCAGCTAAAACTCTATCTAATTTCCTGCCCCCGCCTCCTTTTTTGAGGGGGCGGTCGTGGGGCTTGAACACTGGGCCTGCGTGCTATCCCTGAGCTCTTCAGCTGAAGGTGAGCTCTCTACCACTTGAGCCACAGCAGCACTTCTGGTTTTCTGGTGGTTAATTGGAGATAAGAGTCTCACAGATTTTCCTGCCTAGGCTGGGTTTGAACCATGATCCTCAGATCTCAGCCTCCTGAGTAGCTAGGATTACAGGTGTGAGCAACTGGCTCCCAGCTCTCTCTCTTTTAAATTAGTGTGTGTCAATTGCACAAAGGGGTTCATTATATTTCTACACACTTATCTAATATACTTGGATCACTTTTTCTTTCACCTTACACCTCCCCTTCCTTAAAATCTACCCTTTCTTGATTCAGACTTTCAGGCACAGGATGACTAGAAGTTAAAAGTACAAGATGACACTCTGGCATGTTTCATAGTTTAGTAAGTTATGGGAACTTAAATTGAAACCCTTATCAAGCTCTATGGTTACTGCTTAACCAGGTTTTGGTTGTTTTGTTTTTTCACTGCCTGAGACAAAGGAAATAATAAATGCTTGATTTATTGTTCTGAAATGCACAATTTTAATGTAATTTTGAAGTACATAGCTTGATTAAGTTACTTTTGAAAAGTAACTTAACCCTTCCCCCCTGACAAAAAAAAAAGCCAATTGGCCAGTGTTTATAAAGCCTAATTGTGGGGCTGGGAAGGTGGCTCAGTGGTAGAGCGCTTGCCTTGCATGCATGAGGCCCTGGGTTCCATTCCTCAGCACCACATAAACAGAAAAAGTGGCCCTGTGGCTCAAGTGGTAAAGTGCTAGCCTTGAGCTGAATTGCTGGACAGCAACCAGTCCCAGAGTTCAAGCCCCATGACAGACAAAAAAAAAAAAAAACCTCAAAACAACTAATTGTGGACATTTGGTTATGTTCTTTTAAGTCCACTGAGAGCTTCTGTTGTCAGCTGTCCCCTGCCATGGCCACCTGACCCTCAGCAAGATGAGAGGCAATGAGTAAGGCTAACCTAGCATAACAAATCTTTGCAGTTCAGAGAGGAAACAAATATGTACATCACTTTTCAGAGGAAAATACTATAATGAGAAGGAAGAGGAACTACCTAGTGAAACCTGGACATCTATAAACCGCACCACCAAGCTGCTGTTGTCTTTGATGATTATACCTTCTCTCTTACAGTAACTAGACTATTATAGCTGGCACAAGTCTTACCAAAGCAAATCACATTTTATTGATCTTTCAATTTTCCTTGATACTTAATGCAATTAAGTACACCAATTTTCATGTTTGAATAGAAACAGCAAACAATCATTCGCTGTATTTCTCTTCCTTGGTTACTATTTTTTTCTTTTGTGTGCTGGCACTAGGACTTAAACTCTGGGCCTGACATTCTCCCTTACCTTTTTGAATCAAGGATGGCACTCTACCACTTGAGTCACACTTCCACTTGCAACTTTTTGCTAGTTATTTGGAGATAAGAGTCTCTTGGATTTGTCTTCCCAAGCTGGCTATGAACCAAGATCCTCAGATCTCAGCTTCTTGAATAGCTAGGATTACAGGTGTGAGTCACCAATGTCAAACTTGGCTAGATAATTTAATTATTTTGGTGGAGAATTCATTACCAAATAGCAGAAGTCAAAAAGAAAAAAATACTTTAGAAAACCTTTAAATCTAAAAGACATATGCACAATTATTTTTACTCTTGTGTGTGCATATACATATATATATGATTGATTGATTGATTGGTTGATTGATAGCAATATGTTTTTACTTGGTTTTATTTAAGAGCTGAGTTACCACTGAAAGAGCAACGGGCTAGGTGAGAATGGCCTGTGAGAAAGGGTATTAATGACAAGTCATCTGTATTCTACTTTACCTCTGATCTTTTTCAAGCAGTGTTTGCTCATGCACAATCTTACTTTCTTGTAGAGTTCAAATGTTTTGGGCTCAGAAGAATGCAAGGACAATTTTTTTGTGTTAGTTTTCATCTTGCTATTTATTGCATGCTTCAGCTTAGCTAGGACTAACCAATAGGATGCTATTTGAGTTCCATTGTGGAACTGAGTAGTATGGCTCACACACAGCATCCTGTGCAGGATACTATTCTCTTTCAATGTCATCATAATATTCTGCCCACTGAACCTTCTTGAAACTGACAAAATTCTTGAAAGCTCTAGGTGGTGATTATCCCATGTACAATCAAAGAGCCATCAATTAGTATGTTTTGTCCAACTCTTGGTCAATGTCTTAATGTTCTGAACAAATCCACTAGGTTCTGAAAACTATTTTTTGCCATCCAGTTGCTTCCGAGGGGTTTTCTAGAAGACAGGATGTTACACTCAACATTGACCCTCTGCCTCTTACACGTCACAGTGTCTTCCAACCTTGCTATTGCAATCAAAAAGGCAAAAAGACCTCCTCAGACGCTTTCCAGAGGTAAGACAATCTCCTTTGATTTTCTAAATCCAGTCATTTGGATTTTTAAAAACTATATAGTATCTACACCCATAGTCTAGTCAGAAAGCAAATAATTAACTGAAAGATGCTTGCTGTATGTGATTTCAAAGCTTTTTTTCCCTAGCTTCTAGCTTTTTTGGTGGTTACTTGGAGATAAGAGTCTCCCAGACTTTCCTGCCCAGATGGCTTTGAACTGCGATCCTCAGATCTCAGCCTCCTGAATAGCTAGGATTACAGGCATGAACCACTGGCACTCAGTTGTCAAATAAGCCTAATCTAAAAAGAAAAGAAAGGAAAAGAAAAGGACAAAACAATGAAATAGAAGGGAGTCATTATTTTAAACAGTGATCAAATTAACTTTCAGAACAAGAACAATTTAAGAAGGAAGGGGGATAGGGCAGGGGAGGAGGAGAAAAGAGGAGGTGGAAGAGGCGGAAGGAAAGAAAGTAAGAAAGAGGGGGAGGGCAGGGAAGGAGAAGAGAGGGGGAAGAAAGTAATGATTTACTTCATCTTTGTCAAAATAGTGAAGAACTGGTAGGATGTCTATAGCCCCTTATTTATTTGGTTACTCTCTTCCTTACTTGGTTACTCACTGTGCCAGTATAGGTGCTTGAACTCTCTAGTGATCACAAAGCTTTTTACTCATGGCTGAGCTCTGCTCTGTGACTCGAACCATACCTCAAGTTCTGGCTTTTGCTGGTTAATTGATTTGATTTGTCTGCCTGGGACTGCTTTGAATCTTGACTCTCAGCTCTCAATGTCCTCAGTAGCTAGGATTATAAGCATGAGCCACTGGCACTCAGCCTAGGCCTCTATTAAGGCAAGAAAATAACTTGGATTTTTTTTGTATACAAGGATACCTAGAAAATTGTATGTTACTCAATTGCTGAAATTTTAGGTAACCAAGTCCTTGCTATGACTTGAAAAGCAATTTCAGTGTTTTTAAACATTGTAATCTAGATTTATCATTGTTGACAGGTTTTAAATGTTTGTATTTTTGTACTTACTGTCTTACTTCGTTTAAGAAACAAATGTATCCTCATATGTTAAAAATTATACTTTGTTTGTGGGGCTTGAACTCTGTGTTTGGGTGCTATCCCTGCACTCTTCAGCTCAAGGCAAGCACTCTACCGTTTGAGCCACAGCGGCACTTCTGGTTTTCTAGTGGTTTATTGGAGATAAGAGTCTCACGGACTGGCTTTGAACCACGATCCACAAATCTCAGCCTCCTCAGTAGCTAGGATTACAGGCATGAGCCACCGGCGCCCAGCTAAAAATTATACTTTAAAATTCTCAAAATTGACTACTGTATCTCCAGATAACAGAAATAAGACCACAATTATTTATCCCTACATGGCTAATTCAAAATAATGATTATAACCAGAAAGTTCTCAACTGCTGTTTGGAACTGTAATGTGAATGGAGCCAAAAAACAAAAACAGAAAACTAAAGCACAATTCAAATTCTAAAACACTGACTTACCTTCTAATTTATTTATTTATTCATAGAGGTTTTGTGTATCAATAAATGACCATCATTTACTTAGGTTTATTAATTCACCTTTAGTTTATTGATTACACAAACTACATGTCTAAAAAAATATGTAGTTTTTCCAGAAAAAATAAAAGATTTAATACTTTCCCAGACAGAACTTGTCAAATAGCTTTCATTATAAGAACAATAGCTATAAAAACAATGAGCTTAATAACTTTAAAACAGCCAGGGGCTGGTGGCTTACTCCTGTAATCTGAACTACTCAGGAGGCTGAGACCTGTGGATTGCAGTTCAAAGTCAGCCCAGGTGGGAAAGTCTATGAGATTCTTATTTCCCATTAACCACCTGAAAACCAAAACTGACACTGTGACTTCAAGTGGTAGAGCCCTAGGCTTTAGCTGAAGAGCTCAGGGACAGTGCCCAAGGCCAGAGTTCAAGCTCCATAACCAACAAAAATTAATAAATAACCTTAAAACACCAAAAACTAAAGTAGTAATTATCCTAAAAGCCTTCCACTATTTAGCTAAACAACTATAGTTTAGAATAGTACAGATGCTATAGAATCTAAAGACATCAGCACTCTGCGTGCCTGCATTTAATGGTGAAACCGGGGTAAGGGCAATAGCTAATGAATACAGGGTTTTCCTTGAGGTGACAAAATGACCTGGAATTGATTTCGCAGTGTGAGATGTTTGTGCAGTGTGAGAATATAACAAAAATAATCCACACTTCCAAAGGGTGATTGGTATCAGTATGTAAAAATTATATTTTTTTAAATGTGTTGCCAAAGAACAAATTAAAAAAATACCAAACAATATGGAATGATCTTCTGCTTGCCTCATAATTTTGCCTCATGACTTCTGGCTATTAATTATCCCTGATATCAAAACCAGACACGGCAGCCTGGTAATGTCAGAAACACAGATGAAAATCTGGGCCAAAATTAGCCCCTTAAATACTTCTACTTTTACACTAGTCCAATTTTTTTCATGGATGGTTTGAGACAGTTCCTGAAAATAATTCACAATATTTCTGGCTATTTGATGCATTCTTTACAGTGTCTTACTTTTTCATCTCAAAAATACATCCCCAACTGCTCACATCTCTTCTTTTTAGGCTAATTGGTTCTTGCTATCCAACATGTTCTATTTCCCTCTGCTCCAGTCTTGTAGATGTTTCTAATAAAGACCTGTGTTTAATTGTGTTTTCAGTAATGGAATTCCTACATCAGAGTTTTTTTTTTGTCAAGCTAGAACTCAGGGGAAAACTTGGCAGTCCTTTTTCCCACAATGTGCTGGGCCTAAGAAGAAGTCAGCATGTCTCTGTGCTTACCATACAAAGGGCACTTGGGAATACAGCCCAAAGGATTCCTATTAGTTTTACAAAGTAGACAAAGATTAACTGTTACTTTCTGCAGATTCTGAGAACCACAACTTTTGCATAAACCAAAGATGTCCTTTCAGCCACCATAGCAGCATTATTAAGTACTTACTGCATTCAAGGTCATGTTTGAAACAGGCTCAAATCCACACTATAACATAAAAGTGTACTACCCCTTCGTATCCCATTATAGTTGAGGATTCCTTACTCTTTATGTCAACTAGAAGCTTGGTACTTCTGTAAACTTTTGTATTATTCCAAAGCTTTGCTGTAGACTTGCATTCATGCACTGATTTTTTTTCCTTCTTATTTCAGGATGGGGAGATGACATTACTTGGGTACAAACTTATGAAGAAGGTCTCTTTCACGCTAAAAAAAGGTAAAATGCCTCTCCATTAATTTAACAAACTATGCAGTTGTCTCATAGAAAATCCAAAATGTGAAAATATTGCATCCAGTAGCAGCAGAAGGCACATGTTTCTTAACTGCACATGGAACATTCTCCAGAATAAATCAGATGTTAGGGCATAAAACAAGCTTACACAAATTTAAGAAGAAAATCATATCAAATTAATTTTCAATGATAGCAATATAAAACTAGCAAGAAACAAGGATTCCAGAAAGTCCCAAAATGAACAATATGTTCCTAAAGAAAAAAATAAAAGGGAAAATTAAAACTATGTTAAGACAAATGAAAAGTGGAAATTTAACATGCTAAAATTTATAGGATGCAACAAAAGCAGTTCTAAGAGGGAAGTTTATAATAATAAATGAGGAAAATCTCAAATAAACAATCTAATATGTCTCAAATAATTGAAAAAATAAGTACAAGCTAAGCCCAAAGTTAGTAGTAAGAAGGAAAAATAAAAGCTCAGAGCAGACCTAAGTTAAAAGGCAACTGGAGAATCTAGACATCATCAAATATATGAACTGGATTTGAAATAGATGGTCAAAATCAACCAACCTGGCTGACAAGCTAAGAAAAAGAGAATAGAGTCAAATAAATAAAATCAGAAATAATTTAAAAAAAACATTGATGTTACAGATATACAAAGAGCCTATTATGTAAGTTATATTCAACACATTCAAAAACATATATTTAAAACATACCAAGATTAAAGAAACAGAAAATTTAAACAAACCAATGAATAAAGAAATTTTATACATAAGCTTAAAAAATCTACAAATAAAGTCTAGAATCTGTTATGAATACTACTAAACTTTAAAGAATCGATGCATTATCAAGTTCTTTAAAAAATGAAATAAAAGAGAGATAATATTTCTAAAGTCACTGATTGAGGTCAGAATTATCCTCATACAAAGTCGCACACAAATGGTACAAAAACTCCCAGCCAATGTCATTAAGGAAAAGCAAAAGGAAAAAGTCAGACAAGTTGGAAACAGAAGTTAAGCAGTTCTGTCTGCCTATGGCAGAATAAAAACCTAAAAGGCTCCACAAAAACACTAACAGAACTAACATATGAATTCAGTAACGTATATAATCAGGATACAATAGCAATATATAAATTTTAGCAGTGCTTCCATATCTCAAAAACCAAGCCATAGTGATGCATGCCTGGAATCCCAGATGTGCTGGAAGGTAGAGGATCTAGGTCCAAGGCCCAACCTAGGCAAAAATCATGAGACAGAAAACAGAAAATAAAGCAAAGGCAGATGTAGTTTCAGTTGTACTGCAACTTACCTACCAAGCACAAAGCAACCTACTTCTGCCAAAAGAGAAAACAAAACAAACGCCACAAAAACGTTTTCAATGTTAAAATCCAGATGTCCCTGAAAAAAAATATAAGGAACTCCTATTTAGGTTGCTTGCAAGTTGTAGTTTGGCACAGAATGAGTGGGTATGAAGATATTTGAATATTACTTGCCTTTTTGTAAAAGCTAGAATAAAAATCAAAATAATGAGCAGTATTTGACTCTTGTGAAATTCATTGGAAATTAACATTTTGTTCATAACATCCCTTCATCTCTGAAGATGTTATTTTTATTTACCTATTTATTTTTATGTGCACTTTCATATACAAATTAATCACCTGCTAAGCTTGTTGAACAATGGTTCCTAGGCAACATTCTGATGATTGATTAGATTGGGTGGAACCTATGAATTTATGTTTCTAATATGCCCTTTGTGATATTCATCAGGTGAATTGTGGAGCCCTACTTAGAACTGTTGTAGACAAATGGTTAAGACATGTAAGCAGATGTTTAAGTCTTGTTGAAAGGACGCAAAGATTGTGTTTAAATTCCCTTATATGGTTTGACTCAATGTCAATCACTTTACTAAATTCCACACTTTCTTTCTTAGTAACAAACCACTGATGGTTATTCACCACTTGGAGGACTGTCAATATTGCCAAGGTAATTTTAGTTCCTAAGACCTGTGTGTGTGTGTAGTGTGTGTGTGTGTGTGTGTGTGTGTGTGTGTGTGTGTGTAGAAAGAGTGGCTGGCAAGAGGAATTGAGGCACTCAGCAAATCCATTAAAAGAAAGGTAACTGTCAGAGTACTACTTTCTTACGAAGATCCATAAAGATTACCAAGGTACTTAGTGATCTATTAAATAATTTATTTCGGCTGGGATGGAGCTCAGTGGCAAAGTGCTTGCCTGGCAGGTGCAACACTTCAGGTTCAATCCCCATTACCAAAAAATAAATAAATGTTTATTTTTTCTATGCCAATTGGTATGTGATATTCCTCTTCTAAAGACAGTACAGGGGAAGAAAGGCAAGGAGGGAGGGAGGCAGGGAGGAAGGAAGGAAGGAAGGAAGGAAGGAAGGAAGGAAGGAAGGCAGGTAGGCAGGGAGAAAAAAGGAAGGAGAAAAGGAGGGGAAAAAAGAAAGAGAGCAACAATTGAGAAAGTTTGCTGAAGGAGCTGCTTTAATCAGTGAATCCAAGAGCTACATGAACTTACAAAACTTAAGAGTTCCTTAATGTGATGATCCCCTGATGCCTCCTGGACAGACCCTGTCACTCCTTGCTCTCCAACCAGGGACTAAATGACAAGGAGGACCAAAGAATTTCCTGAACCCAAGTAATTCACGCAAACATTGTAAACCGTTAGCAGTATTTTTCTATGATACATTGAAGATGTCTTGCTTCCTAAAACTAGCATTTGGGTTACCCCTACAGCACTAAAAAAAGTATTTGCCCAAAATGGAGAAATTCAAGAAATGGCTCAGAATGATTTCATCATGCTGAATCTTGTGGTATGTGAAGGTTTAATATTCTCTTAATATGATAATTTAATGGAAATTTTGACCAATCTCTTTTCCACAAGCCATATTGCTAAGCATTATTTGATATAGATTATTACACAGAGCTGGAAGAGTTTAGGATGTACTGAAAATTCAATTTGCAGGAAATATTTTATATTAAATGTCAAAATGATCCAATTCGTAACACTCATTTCTTTCTTCTGTTAGCATGAGACCACTGATAAGAACTTGTCACCGGATGGGCAGTATGTGCCTAGAATCATGTTTGTTGGTATGTGTATGAACTCATGTGTCACTTTACAAAGTCAGTAGGAATCTTAGCCATCTTGCTTTCATGCACTTTCAAATGCTAGTTTAAGGTTATTATTCTTTTTAAAGAGAAGACAGTTTGAAGTTACTGTTCACTAGTTAGTTCTATATCCAAATACACTGTATCTATTATTTATAAATTTTAAGCATTTTAAAAGCAATTTATGCTGCTAAGCAAATATCAAAATATTTTTAGCAGTGTACCAAGCCAGATTAATTCAACTTAGTTGAATCAACAGATTAATTGACCATAAATTTACATGTATGAAAACTATAAATTTGGTTAGCATGCTCAAGAATAATTCCTCAAAGGCTATTTGGGACCTCTAGAATAAGAGAAAGACTGAGTTATTCTCAGGGGCTCGAAGAAGTCCCAGCCTGGCACTGAAGCCTCACACCTATAATCCTAGCTACTCAGGAAGCTGAGACCTGGAGGATCTCAATTCAAAGCAGATACAAGCAGAAAAATCCACTGAAATTCCATTTCTGATTAACCAGCAAAATGCTAGATTGAAGCCATGGCTCAAGTGGTAAAGCACCAGCTGAGCAAGTAAAACAAATGAGTTTGAATCCTGGTACAGAGAGAGAGAGAGAGAGAGAGAAGGAAGGAAGGAAGGAAGGGAAGGAAGGAAGGAAGGAAAGGACGGGAAGGAAGGAAGGAGGGAAGGAAGGAAGGAAGGAGGGCATTTAGCTACTCCAAAGGCTGTATATACTTTTAGTGGATGTGGACAGGGAGTCCCAGAGATCAGGCTTACACAGCATTATTACCAAATTTATCTATCTATCTATATCTGTCTGTCTGTCTATATTTTCTCTCTCTCCCTCTCTCTCTCTCTCTCTCTCTCGATCTATAAGGATGACTCATTTATTAGTGAGTAAAGCGGTCTCTTAGGAATTATCTGTTTTCCTTTCAGACCCTTCTCTCACAGTCAGAGCTGATATAACTGGAAGATATTCTAATAGACTGTACACATATGAACCTCAAGATGTGCCTGTATGTAAGTATTCATAAATTACCTTGGACAGTGGCACAAGCTGGCCCCTGACTATTAAAAGGGCCAACGATGACAACATCATTGCTACCCACAATCCACAAACACTAGGGCTTCTGATATGCAAAATGTAAACTCCTAGCTGCCAGAGTCAGCTCTGCTTTCACAGGAATATCGGAAAGTTCTTAAGATCACTAAATTTTGAGATCACTGAAAACACTTTCATCCACATTAAAATGACATAGACCTTGAGAAGCCATTCTCCTCATATCAGAAATCCCATGTTATTTCCTCCAGTGTTAATGAAATATTTACTCTGTCCCTAACATCTGTAAGTAGGTCATTATTAATGATATTTAAAAGGACAATGCCTCTTGACTCCAGCAATGCCAGATCAGTTTAATAACCAATTAAAAAGAAAATGATACTCCCTCAAAGCTCCCCCAATACAGTTGCTCATATTAAAAAAAAAATTGATGGCTGGGTGCTGGTGGCTCATGCCTGTAATCCTTGCAAGTCAGGAGACTGAGATCTGAGGATCATGGTTCAATACCATCCTGGGCAGGAAAGTCCATGAGACTCTTATCTCCAATAAACCACCAGAAAGAAGTGGCACTGTGGCTCAAGTGGTAGAGTACTAGCCTTGGGCTGAAGAGCTGAGGGACAGCACCCAAGCCCAGAGTTCAAGCCCCATGACTGACAGGAGAAAAAAAAAAGGTGCTCAGCCTGCTGACTGATATAAGTCCTAAGTTTATACTGGTTGGAGCATTAATTAAATCTATTCATTTATGAGGGCCTATGTCAGATCCCATAGTTATTGATCCTTTCATTCCTAATAGCACAATTCGTATTTACTGTGATTTCAGTGATAGAAAACATGAAGAGAGCCTTAAGACTTATCCAATCCGAGCTGTAAGGGATGGTGGAAAAGGCACCTGCAATCTAGGAGGTGAAGGATCACGAAGATAACCTCTGGATCACTGACAAATATGAATAGATACGGCTTTTGTAACATTACATTATTTTGATGTTTCAGTGTGCTTAAAATTGTTTTATGGAAATAAAGTATCTCTATATATATTGAAACCTAAACGTGAAAATGTAGTTTAGTTTCTGCTTGCATCAATATCAAAGAAAGCTTTTCTCCAGCCAAGAGTTATAGAGACTAAAGGATCCAAATAAGAAGTGCCTGCTCAGGTTGCTTCTGTGTTCTCCTTTCTTATTCACTTGATCAGTTCCTCTCATTTTAATTCTGCCTTCTCCACTGTGTGAAACCTGCCAGTGTCAGTGATGAATGATCCCCACACTACCAAAACACAGAGATGTAGTTATGTCTACTTCTTATGAGAACTTTGAGCAGCATGTTCCAGAATTAATCACCTTCCTTTAAATTAAGATAGACATTTAAAACCTAACTGCAGTATACTGAAAGTATATTTTAAAACTCAGCTGTGTATTTTCCTTAATCTAATTGTTGACTAGACACATTTAAGGCTTTAAATATTTTAAGAGAAGTGCAACTGATTCAGGAAGACTAAAGCATTTCTCCAGCTAACTTATAGGAAAAGAAATTATACATCTATTGTGAAATTATATCCAACCACCAACTCAATCCTTCATAGAAAGTTTCCAAAGAGTTAATCGTCTTCTATTTTTTTAAACAATAACAACAACAAATACCTGTTAATGAAAATTCCATAATCAATTCTTTTTTTTGGGGGGGGGTCTGGTCGTGGGGCCTGAACTCTGGGCCTGGGCGCTGTCCCTCAGCTCTTCAGCTCAAGGCTAGCACTCTACCACTTGAGCCACAGTGCCACTTCCAGCTTTTTTCCTTTTTGCTTATGTGGTGCTGGGGAATCGAACCCAGGGCCTCAGGTATGCAAGGCAAGCACTCTACCACTGAGCCACCTTCCCAGCCCTAATCAATTCTTTTTTAACCCATAGAATTTATTGCATGTAAAAAAAATCTGAATTTTATTTTTTTTCCTGTGCTAGTACTGGGGCTTTAATATGTCAGTCACTGTCCCTTGGCTTTGATGCTCATGGCTGGTGTACTACCAGTTGAGACACAGTTCCACTTCCAGCTTTTTGCTAGCTAATTGGACTTTCCTGCTGGCTTCCACCCTCTTAATTCTCAGATTTCATCCTCCTGAGTAGCTGGGATTACAGGCATGAACCATTAGCTCCTGGCTGAGTATTACTTTTATATGAGGCACACACACAAAGACTGTTACAGACATATGATTCATTCCAGTCTTTGATGTGTCTGTTAAACAAAAATGGGGAGGGGATGGGAAGGGAGAAGAGAAAGAAAGGAGAGGAGGGTTGAAAAGAAGAGAAAAATAGGGAGAGAAGGGAAGAGCAGAAAACAGGAAGAGAGGGGAGGAGAGAGAAGGGGAGAAGAGAAAAGAAGAAAATAGGGAAGAAAAAGGGAGTGGTAGAAGTATGTGGGGGAGGGGAAAAGAAGGGAAGAGAAGGGGAGAGAAGTCACACCACTTAATGAAATCAGGATTCAGATCCAACACATTTAGCTCCTATGTTCTTACACTGCCAATATTATTCCACTTTTGATTTCTATATTGTGAATACCACAAGAATACACCAAACTAACATTATGCAACATCTTAAATTATTATTTCCTTTATTAAAGAAAATCTAATAACAGTGATTTCAATTGCATGTTTATAGCAACAATCTCTAGCCTTAAGCTACCACTTCCAACAAATCAAAGAATATTTCTATCACTCTCTGTGATCCGAGTTACTCTGATGGCCCAATCTGCGACTCTGGGGAAAAAGAAGGGGAGGGACAGGCTAAATTTCAGTATCCCATAAATACACAGCACCATCAAGAACTTACTGTTGCTGCCCTGGTGTGATACTGCACCCCTGTAATCCCAGATGCAGTAGAAGCTGGACATCAGAGTTTGAAGCCAGCTAGGCAAAAGAAAAAGAGGAAAAATCAGCAAGACTCTAACTCAACAAAGAAGCTAAGCATGGTGGCATGCATCTGTAGTCCTAGCTACAATAAAGGGGTTGGTAGGGGGATCATAGTCCAAGTCTGGTTCCAAGCAGAACTGTAAGGTCCTAACAGATAAATAAAGAAGAAGAAGAAGAAAAAAGACTGGAAGTATGCTTCGCAAGTGTGAGGCCTTGTGTTCAAAACCCAAGTAGTACCAAAAAGAAAGTGGGGAGGGAAGGTGAGAGAAAGAGAGATTAATTACTGTTACCTACAGGAAATTTAAAAGAAGTACTTTGTGCTTCCCTCAGTCCGAGCCTTATCTGCCCTTTTGTTGGGATGTCCCTGAGAAAGGAGTCAAGGTTAAAGAGGCTTGGTGGACGGACACCAAGTATTGGTGAAGGTATGTGTGGTGAACGGCCCTTGCTCTTCCTTCTTACACAGTGAGAAATAAGGCCATGACAGTGTTAGGGGCTCTAGGTACGAACGGCAACTGATGAAACGGTAAGCAGCCCTACACCTACCTGTTCTGCCCACCTAAACCCTGGACTGGGACTATATTGAAATCATATGTGTATGCTTTTTATCAGTCTTGCGGAACACTTAAGAATGAATGACTTTGGCCCAGCACCAGTGGCTCATACCTGTAATCCTAACTACTCAGGAGGCTGAGATTTGCGGATCACAGTTCAAAGTTAGCCCTGGCAGGAAAGTCAGTGAGCCTCTTTTCTCCAGTTAACCACCAAAAAAAAAAGTCAGAAATGGAGCTGTGACTCGAAGGGTAGAGTGCCAGCCTTGAATATGAAAAAGCTAAAGGACAGTGTCCAGGCCCTGAGTTCAGCCGCAGCAACAGCAACAACAATAACAACAACACACACACACGCACACATACACGCAAACACACACATATCCTTGATGATCTGTGCCAAACAACTCTAAAATTCAAGTCAGTGAATGTTCCGTCTTATTTTTCTTTACAAATTTTCCCAAATGATCTCAAAGGCAAAGCTCTCAGAGGAAAACGTTCTGTGAAAAGATCCCACCTGAATTTTTTGTCTTTTGGAGAGTTGTTTCAGGTAAAGAACTCTCCCAGAGTAATTCATCTTCCAACTGTCAAGAGGAGAGAGCCAGGGTAGAGAACTCCAAGATGAACCACTACAGGTTTTGTCTGTTTAAAATAAGGAATAGCAATCATTTAAAATAATAATTAACAACAACAACAATAACAATAATGATGATGGTAAGAGCCCTGCTCCAGTAGCTCATGTCTGTTACCCTAACTACTCAGGAGGCTCAACTTGAAATAACCAGCGGGGGGTGGGGGTGGGCGCATAATAATCGGCGGGGCCCAATAATCAGTGTGGTTTTGTGACCCTGGAGAGGGCGGGACATCAACAGGCAAGCTTAACCACGCCAGACTGGGCCACCACGGGAGGGAGTGGGCATTGAGGCTGACGTCACCGCCCCACTGAGGGGCGGGGCACGCCGCCGAAAGGGGCGGGGCGTGCTGCTGGAGGCTGGGCCTCGAGCCCCACATGCTGAGCTGCCTATTGGGATTGGACAGTGGACAGCTAGGAGGAGGAGCGTGAATGGCTGTTGGAAACCATTAGTGGAGGATAGAGGCTGCGTGTTTCAAGCAACCGGAGAAGCTGAGTGGAGAGTAGTCCCACTGGAGGAGGGGAGGGGTGCAGCCTATATGCTCCAAGCAATGGGGGGAAAGGAGGAGAGGAGGGGGAAGAAGAGGGAGAGACACGGATGTAGAGAGAAAGAGGAGGTAGGGAGTAGCGTAGAGATCGTGGAAAGGGGAGAGAGAGGCAGCAGGAAGGGAAGGCCTGCTGGAGCAGAGCAGGGCAGGCCTGAGGAGGGCAGGACAAGGTAGTCACAGCCCCCCTTTCTGATGTAAATAGTGTAAATAAATGTGCTTGTTATCTTTAACCGTGCCTGGATGGATGAATTGTCTCACTCGTTAGAGGTCATAATTAGATCTGAGTATTGTAGTTGGAAGCCATCCAGGCCAAGAAAAGTCTGTAAGGCCCTTATTTCCAATTAACCACAAAAAGCCAGAAGTAGACCTGTAGTTCAAGGTTAGAGTGCTAGCCTGAGCAAAATTGCTCAGGGACACCCTAAGTTCAAGACTCAGTACCTGGACAAATAATAACATTAATGAGACACACAGCTTTCTTTGACTCTGCCCTTTTTAAGAATAGGGAAATCGGGGCTGGGAAGATGGCTCAGTGGTAGAGCGCTTGCCTTGCATGCCTGAGGCCCTGGGTTTGATTCCTCAGCACCACATAAAGCAAAATGAAAAAAAGCCGGAAGTGGCGCTGTGGCTAGCCTTGAGCTGAAGAGCTGAGGGACAGTGCCCAGGCCCAGAGTTCAGGCCCCACGACTGGACAACCCCCCCCCCCAAAAAAGAATAGGGAAATGGAGCTCTCCTGCTCAGTCAGCCTGTGGGAGCTCGGAAATGTGGACTTTGTGCAGGGAGACAAATGATATTGGTATTTTCCCCTCTAGTTGTTTATACCAGACTCTGAGAAGAGAAAATCCATGAATGCACCCACTTTCCCCAAGCTGATGGCAAGGTAGCTTCTTTCTAACCCCAACACTGAACAAAAATTTCTCTAAGAGATACTGAAAATAATCTCTAAGTTGTGACAACTATACACACCCTTTTGGAATTTAACAGATGACCTTAGCATGGGGCAGCTAAACAAGCCAGGGCCCCACAGCCCTCAGCTGCCTTTGATTAAGAGCTGGAGAAACAGGATACAGGGCTGTATCCGTCTCCCTGCAGGTGGGTGTTGGCTCATTCTAAGCAGATGGTGGGTTTATGATCCTACAGTGCTATACATTTCTCAATAGACAAATATTTGCATTGGACTAGAATACATAGGGGGGAAAAGTATTCCTGAGCTCAGCTTTCAAAGAATGGCTGAAGTTTTGGGACACCTCAGCATTCAAAGAAGAATGAGAGGAAGGAAGTAGTTGAATGAGTCACAATTCTGGCCTTCCTTCTACTTATCCATAAGGCCTGCCCTGAGTGATATCAGAAACCATTTGGAAGGCACCAGCTTGGTGAGGTGTATGTGCAGATCAGCCCGTTTCTTCTGTTCAAATATCTCTTGAAAATGGGCAGGAAAAGCATTTTTCCCTCTAGTAAAAAAAAACCTTAGGTTACATTCCCAACTTGAACTACCAACTGTAGCCTCTTCTGCACTTTTCTTTCTTGGTCATTCCTATTTTTTTCTTTCTGTAGTGTAATAGTAATCATGTTTCCTTTTTAAAATTTTTTATTTTATTATAAAGACGCTGTGCAAAGAGGTTACTGTTACATGAGTAAGGTAGTGAGTCATTTTTTGTCAAGCATTGTTAATCACATTTCCTTTGAGCATGTACACTGGTGAGGGAATTTAAGTAATTGTTCAGCAGGTTTAAGAGAATATCTGCTTCACCTACACAGAGCAAGGGTATGCAAGCTTGTCTCTTCCATGGGGCTGGTTTTCCTACTTTTTACTTTCCATCCATTTGGTAGAGGTGTTGGTAGTTGAGCTGGCAACTAAAGAGGAGAAGATATCATGGAATCACAGGACCTTCTTCAGTGCAGCCACAAAAGAAGAACAAAGATTTAGCCTTGGAATAAAGATTATTTGAACTCTAAGTATATTTTAACTATGAGGCCCTTGTCTCTTCTTCTGTGGGCTTTCTATTTATCTTGCTAGCTATGTCCTTTGCCATGCAGAAACTCTTCACTTTGATGTAATCCCATTTATCCAGTCTTTGATTTGTTGTGATTCTGAATCCTTACTTAGAAAGTTTTGACCCATGCCTAGAATGCCCAGTGTTTTTCCTACCCTTCCCTGTAATATTTTCATGGTATCTGGCCTTACACTGAAGTCTTTGATTCATTTAGAATTGATTCTGGTGCAGGATGATAAATGAATATCTAACTTCAGTTTTCTTCACATGGATGGCCAGTTTTGCCAACACCATTTGTTGAAGAGTCTGTCTTTCTTCCAAATTGTGTTCTTGGCTCCCTTATCAAATATTAGGGACTATATGTTTTTGGACTTATTTCTAGATCTTCTGTTCCATTGGTCTTCAGGCCTATTCCTGTGCCAGTACCAAGCTGTCTTTATTTCTATGGCTTTGTAATAAAGTTTATACATGGGACATGATAAATTATATAGCCCTTTAGACATTCACACATTGAGGTCAAAGAAGGATATACATAGGAGCAGATCACAAAGGCTCAATAGCTATGTGCATATGATTTTATAAAATAATAATTTAAGAAATGAACTCCAAGAAAAGGAATAGATGTTTTTAGATGCTGTTGCTGATGTTTTTGTTTTCTTTTCCTTGTCTTCTTTGTTAGTTTCTATTTGGGAGGGTAAGGAGGAACAGAAAAGATGGAGCAAAGAGTGAACAAATACAACAGTGGTATTTACTAGACACTATGTGGGCAGGGACAGGGGGAGGGAAACAGAGAGCGCAAGTAAGGGGAGATATAGTTCAAAAATAATTGTTCCATTTATCCCTTGAATCACCGCCACAATTTGTTGTTATTCCTATACTTAATGATTCTCATTCTTACTAAGGTAAGACAGGATCTCAATGTTTTTATTTGCATTTTCATTTTATGGCCAGAGATGTTGAGCATTTCTTCATGTGTCTATTGTCCATTTTCACGTCTTCTTAGAATCCTTTATTTAGCTCCTTTGATCATTTATTAATTGGGTTATTATTTGCAGGAAGGGTGGTTCCTTGAGTTTTTTGTATATTCTGGATATTAGGCCCTTGTTAGACATGTTGTATAGCTATTGTAGAAATGTACATTAGCACAACCATTACAGAAAGCAGCTTGGATATTTCGCAAAACACTTAACATAGAACTACCCTTTGATCCAGGGATGCCACTCTTGGGCATTTATTCAAAAGAATACAAATAAGATAAAACCACCTGCACAGCTATGTTCTTTGCTGCACTATTCACCATTGACAAGTTATGGCAATAGTTCAAATGTTCTACAATGGATGAGTGAATCAAGAAGTGTGTGTGTGTGTGTGTGTGGTCTGTGTGTACAATGGAATTTTAATCATTCACCAGCAGAATAATATTTATGAGGAAATGGATATTTGGAAAAATTAATGATAAGTGAAGTAGGTCAGGTTCACAGAGACAAAAGGCACATGTTTTCTCTCTATGCAGGGGAGAATTCCAATGATGTAACTCCTTTCAACAATTAATTTAACGTTTAACAAAATGAATAGTTGGAAGCTACATGTTTTGTCAAAGGGGAGTGAGTGTGGGGAGACATTGATACTTCAGATTTTTGTTTCTAAAGTTAGAATAAGCCAGAATGTATCCTTTACCATTCTACCATAGGATGAGAATGATCACTTAATCATATTTCTGAAGTCAACAAGGATGACCAAGAAGTCTGTTTCTGCAGTTCACCTCTAGGTCATTCACCAAGGATGGATAAATCTTCACAAAACCACAAGAGACCAATGGCTACTACTGCATTCATGTAAATATGCTGACCACTACAACCTAATCCCCCCAAAAGGGAAATAATTCATCCTCCCACAAGTGATGAATATTCAATGGACCACCCTTCATTATCTTCAGAAAATGAACTTTGTTATTTATTTTCACCTAGAGATCTAAATTTATCACCATCATTAAGTAGGAAGTCATATGAGCCAGTCTCTCAAGGTCTGATTTAGGACCTCAAGTAGAATGTGAGAAGGTAACTTGTAAGCTGGCCACCACCGCTTGCTGGAGACAGCTTTAGAAAACCCTAAGAGGTTTTTCAAATGGAAAAAGAACATAGAAAGTCTCTTGGGTTAGAAATACTTCCAAGCTGTCCAGTCTGTCCCCTACATGTACTTTCTTGTGTTTTGTTTGTTAACCACAAAGCCCTCGCAGTCTCACAGATGCCATCAACAGCATCAGGCAACTGTTAAAATGCAGACTCTTCAATTGAGTAAGAGATCTGGGACTCCTCCATCTCTAGTGAAGGCCTCATTCCTACTCCAGGTAACAATATAAGGTAGACTACTGAAAAAGAACTAGAGTCTATCATCACATTTAGACCAGCTCTAGCTTATCCAACTGTTAATTGAAGTCAATACCTCGGTAGTCTGGCTTAAATATATATGATAAAGTGCATACGACATATTTATCTCAGTCTACTAATATTTGGTTTTATATTAAATTGCTCATTTTTAATTGGTCTATTGTCTTAAGCAGGTAAATGGTCCCATTTGAAATATTATTTACTTCATTTCTTGGCATAGACTCACTTTTCCAAAGGCATATCAAAGCTTAATGTCAACTAGCCAGATATGTATTACTATAAAATCCAAATTAGTGGTGATTGACAGTTTGATTTCATAGCAATGCAGTTGATCTTAGCCCAAAGGCTGGGAGGTAAGACAAAGACATTGTTGTAAAGTGGTATTTAGCATAAAGGTTACATTATTAAAAATGTTCCATTCAAAGTTATCTTACCTCACTATTGTACCTAGATATTTAGACATATTCAAGGCAAAGATTTAGATTAAAATAACAAAAAGAGACCAGAAAATATTGTTGTGTCATAATGATACTTTCTCTAGTGATTGCTCACCACCTGTGAGCAAAAAAGCCAGGCAAAAGGCCCTAAGTTCAAATCCCTGTACCAACACACATACACACACACACACACAAACATGAACACACACATACACACACTGCATTTGAAACCCAGTATGAATAATAATAGAAGGGATAGTGGGGCTTCAAAAAGTAGAAACAGGGGCTGGGAAGGTGGCACAGTGGTAGAGCGCTTGCCTTGCATGCATGAGGCCCTGGGTTCGATTCCTCAGCACCACATAAACAAAAAGAAAAAAGCCGGAAGAGGCACTGTGGCTCAAGTGGTAGAGTGCTAGCCTTGAGCTGAAGAGCTGAGGGACAGCACCCAGCTCCCACGATCGGACCCCAAAAAAAAAAAGTAGGAACAGGAAAAAAAGGAAGAATATGGAGAAATCACTTTCTCTTTTTGAGTTTTCCAACTTGGGTTTGATAGCGGAAGCAGGTCATATTATGTAGTGCTCAAAATCTGTGGGAAATATTTATGACAATCATAGTAAAAAGGGGAAAAACTGCCGGGGGCTGAAATCCTAGTTACTCAGGAGGCTGAGAACTGAGGATCATGGTTCAAAGCCAGCCTGGGCAGAAAAGTCCGTGAGACTCTGATCTCCAAAAAAAAAAAAAAAAAAAACTAGAAAACGGGAAATGGCGCTCAAGAGGTAGAGCTCTTGCCTTGAGCTGAAGAGCACAGGGACAGTACCCAGGCCCAGAGTTCAAGCCCCACAACTGACAAAAACAAAAAACAAAAACTAAAGGAGTAAAATTATGCAAAGGGAGACAAAGCTGCTCCCTTTTATTCAAACCAATAAAAGTAAACTTGTTACTATAAAATATACACATATGTAAATCTATATAACTATCATATATAGGTAATATTTAGATCAACCTCTAGAAACTATATGAAGAGATAAACTCAGGAATACCATAGACAAATCATAATGGAGCTTTTAAAAAATGGTTATGTAACCTGTGGGAATACAGAATACAAATTTTGGCTGGGAATGTGGCTCATTGGTAGAGTGCTTGCCTAGCATGTATGAAGCCCTGGGTTCAATTCCTCAGTACCACATAAACAGAAAAAGCCGGAAGTAGCGCTGTGGCTCAAGTGGTAGAGCGCTAGCCTTGAGCACAGAGAGGCTCAGGAACAGATCCCAGGGCCTCCAGAGTTCAAGCCCCAGGATCGGCAAAAAAAAAGAAAACAAGTTTTATTCTGACGAGTTTAGATAAAAATCGCTGATGGTTTAGCCACAATTTTCACCAATTTAACATACAGCCTAGTTTCTACTCCATTTTGAATATTGATTATAACATGAGTCTATATTCAATGGACCCGCCATTATAATCTTGGATTCTATTAATTTAAAAATGCACTGAAGAACAATATTTGGCCTTTTTGTTTTTCCCAAAATAGCCCTGGATCAAGCAAAATAATATGAGATAAGCCACTTAAAAGGAACTGAATTTTCCTTCCCCCCTTACACACACATAGAGAACAGTTTTATTATATTACACTTTATAAAACTGTCAGCTACATTGGTGTGAAGAGTTATCTCTAAGAAGTAGCCATGCTTCTAATATGAACAATAATAATGTTGATATCTTTCATTTATTAGGTACATATTACATACCAGACTTCTTGTATAAACTATTAATAGTCCTTAATCCAAGCCCTGCATCACAATTGTTATCTCATCTAACAGAGTCTGTGCCAGAAACGGAACATTTATCTGTCTGGCTTCTCTGTCAAATTTTACTGCAAAAAAAAAAAGTAATAATAACTTCACAGTGCTTTTACTCTAAGGAAATACTAAAAGAAATTCCAAGTTCAGAAGAAAGAACAGTTGGGCTGGGAAGGTGGCTCAGTGGTAGAGTGCTTGCCTTGCATGCATGAGGCCTTGGGTTTGATTCTTCAGCACCACATAAGCAGAAAAAGCCAGAAGTGGTGCTGTGGCTCAA
Source organism: Dipodomys ordii (assembly GCF_000151885.1). Taxonomy (NCBI): domain Eukaryota; kingdom Metazoa; phylum Chordata; class Mammalia; order Rodentia; family Heteromyidae; genus Dipodomys; species Dipodomys ordii. Next base: position 5,097,221 of record NW_012267288.1, read on the forward strand.
GTGGTAGAGCACTAGCCTTGAGCTGAAGAGCTGAGGGACAGAGCCTAGGCCCAGAGTTCAGGCCGCATGACCAACAAAAGAAGAAGGAGAAGGAGAAGGAAAAGAAAGAAGGAAGAAGAAGGAGGAGGAAGAGGAAGAGATGAAGGAGAAGAAGAAAAAACAATTGCTAACAAGGATTTGGATGTCAAGATTAATAGACAAACCAAAGTAATTAAGATGTGTAGCCTCAGGAGAACAGAATGGATTTTGAAGAACTGAAGAAAATAGAACAAGAGGAAAATCCATCTGGCCACCAAGAAATTAGGAGAGCAAGGTGCCAAACTACTCTGATGTGGAGTCAGGGCCTCACACAAGGAGATTCTTAAAGTCTTAAGAAACTCTCACACATTATTCACAGAGACTCACTCTGTGTGGGAAGGAGTTCTAGAAATTGTAGCTCAGTACATACTAAATTATCCTGCTGTGATATAAATTGAAGGATTAAGTCTATGGTCAGATTCAGCCACAGTGTCTTCATTTCTCCTCACTTTCAGGAAAGTCTTCAATATATTTTCATGTCAGGGGCAGTGTAGATTTGATCTGGGAGGTCAAAGGCAGCCTTTTCTTGCAGAGTGAGACAATTTAAGAGTTTGTACAGTTTTGCACTAACACAGAAGTGTTTGATAGGCCCTTCATTCCTCTGAAGCTGTTTCTCTGCATATAAAATGTAAGACTGGAGTAACACCTCTAAAACCATCATCAACTATAAAATGCTATAATATTTTCAAAAAATTTAGAGACAACACCCTTAAGGCTACTTGGTTGAAGAGCATTATGAATATAAATTTTTGTCAACATGTAGGTTACTACTAAATGTCTGATCTTTTTTGTGAACATGAATATAACTTCATAGTGACCATTCTTTCCAATTATATTTTAGGCTCTAAAATTTCTACTTCATAGTTTTGAGTCCTAGTGAAAGCCAGGACAGCAAAGAAAGTACTTACTGAAAAGCCAGACTCCCTGGATCCACGTTCAAAGTCCTATGTCCAATATCCAAAATTGACTAGCTACATGAACTTGGACAAGTTACTTTACTTTCCCTGGCCTTCATTTCCTCTTTATTCTTCAAATATAATAATACAGGTGTTCTCACTTTCTAAATTTAGGACCTGATAGAATTATATTCAATCCAAACTCCTACTATTTACAAACTGATTTGGAATCAATTTGACTTGAATAGCACCAGATGCATCATTTTTCAGTTTTGCTACCCAAACTCAATAGTACAATGGATTTGATATTGAGTAATATTTGTGTTGTTGTCATAAGAAGTAAATTATTAGAGCATGTATGACATAACCTAACACTATTTGCTATTCCTAGTCAATATGATATAATCTTCTATCAGAAGTTTTAATAATAGACCTTTCCCAAGCAATTTATTCTTTTTCTTTTTGTCTGTCATGGGGCTTGAACTCAGGGCCTGGGTGATGTCCCCGAGCTCTTTTCTTCAAGGCTCTACCACTTTGAGCCACAGCTCTACTTCCAGCTCTCTGGTGGTTAAATGAAGATAAGAGTCTCACAGACTTTTCCTGGCTGGCTTTGAACCATGATCCTCAGATTTCAGCCTCCTACATAGCTAGGATTACAGGCATGAGCCACTAGCACCATGCTCCCAAGAAATTTATTCTTATTTGACACAGGTTCATAATACTGTAATCCAAAGTTTTATAGAAGGACTGGTCCTCCTGTTTTATTTATGTATTTATTTGTTTGGTTTTTCATGAGGACCTTTTTAAGGAAAGAAAAGAACATAAAGCTATAGATGAGAAGACCTCCTTTCTAGCCCTGTCCTCAAGTTTATCTTCAGAAAAGTAAAAGAAACATCTGCCCTTCATACCTAACTGGCTAAAGCAAATCAAATGAAGACACAATGCTTTATAACATTTAAGAAACAAGTAGCTTCTTACTTCACATAGATCATTTCTCCACTCTATTTGTGGAATATAGGTTCAAAATTATAGCCACCATCCTAAAATCTGTATGAAATCCAGAATCACAATCTTTTGTTGCGAACTAAACCAAAGCATATTTTAAACCAATCAGTAGACAAGTTGATGTACAATAGAACGTACTAGAAACAGCATCCATTACAGCATCCAGTATTTGTTGAGCACCTACTCAGTAGCAGGAGCGGTGCTTGTCCAAACTTGGTGGGGTCAGAACATTTGATACTACCTACAGAATCAGGTATTGATGGAAAGGTCTCCTCCTAGCCACCATGTTGCTTTTCCTTGTTAAGAAATTTATAATATGTGATTTGTTTGTTTCTCTCTTGCCCCATGGTATAACCCCTGTCTTCTCTGTATTTGATTCCGGTGCCTTGCATCTTGTATATGCATTTTTCTAATTTAGGGAGGGGAAGGGAAAAAAACAAAATGCTTAAATAGGGATACAGGTTGACCCATTGTAACAATGAGATCTACAAGACACTATGTTGAAAACAAACTTTACAACTTGTTGGGCAGAAGGGAGGTAGTTGAGGAGGTGCTGGGGCGGGGAAGGGATGGTAGGGGAAAAACAAAGTAGGAGGTAACAATGCTTGACAGGAAATGTACTCATTACCTTACTCATGTAACTGTAACCCCTCTGTACACTATTTTTACAATAAAAATGTATTTTAAAAAAGAAATTTATCATCTTTTCTCAAACTTCTTTTCTTTGTAAAAGAGGCTCTGGGTTTCAGGAGACTATGGCTATCTGTAAGATCATATTACTAAAGTGTTTGCATTTCCTTAGAAAGAAAGTCTAACTGAAAGGGAGTACTTATCAATTCTGTTTCAGCAGACTAATTTCCAATGGCAATGCCTGCTTTGTTATCCTTTTTATATCCCTTGGAAATTTAATAAACTTTATCTGAAAGATCAGAAGTCCTTCCTGTATGGTAGACCAAAGGTATTTGTAGAGCATTTAATATTTAGCCAACCCTTTACAATCTCACTATTTATTTTCCCCTAGCAACCCTATGTTGTTCATTACCACCAGTCTCTTTAGAAATGGAGAAGCTGAGGCCCCAGTGCAGATACAATTCATCAAATATAGCCAACAAAGTTGTCCTAACATGTTTAGTCAAGTGAAAACTCAGTCATTGAGTTGAATGATAGTTTTACCTTTAAAAAATTATCCTTCAAGCATAACTGGCAAAGATGATTTCATGCCAGAAGGATTTTTTTTTCAAGGCTAGGATTAGCTGTGTGGTCCTATAAACCTAACTACTCAGAAGGCTGAGATCTGCCAACTGAAGTTCGAAGCAAGCCCTGGCAGAAAAGTCCTTGAGACTATATCTTCAATTAACTACTAAAATGATGGGGTCGGGGTGTGGCTCAAGAGGTAGAGCACCATCTGTAAGCAAGCAAAGCTGAGCAATCATAAGGTGCTGCATTCAAGCCCCCATACTGTCAAAAAAATGTTCAGATAGAATATACATCCAATATCACACAATAAAAAAATTCATGTTATTCAATATGAAAGTTATATCCTTTCAGTCTCTTCAATATCCTTTTCACCTTATCTTCATTATCTCCTAAATTATGTATGTAAAAAACTACCAACTAGATTTGAATCTGTGGCTCAAGTGGTAGAGTGCTAGCCTTGAACAAAAGTAGCTCAGAAACAGCATGCTGACATTGAGTTCAAGCCCCAGGACTGGCACCAAAAAGAAAAAGGAAAAAGCTGTCAGATTATTATTATGAAATTGCAAAATAAATAAATTACATAGGCAACAAGAAAACTTTGGGTTAAAAATGGAAAAAGAAGGGATGGGAAGGGGAAACAAAGGAGGAGGCTACAATGCTTGATAAGAAATGTACTCATTATCTTGCCCATGTAATTGTAACCCCTCTGTACAGTATT
>NW_012267288.1:5103409-5193544 GCF_000151885.1 Dipodomys ordii
GATCCTCAGCGCTGTCAAAATAATAATAATAATAATAATGTGGGTTTAGGAAAAGTATTTGAGTGCATGAATAGGAACTAAAGCCCAGAGTTCTGGTGAAACTATGTACCTAGGGGGAGGTTACTACGAAACAGCACCTAGTAACCAAGAAATTCAAGGAAGAAATGCCGTTTGCAGAAATCCAGTAAAGAGAATCAAAACAAAACAAGACCTATGTATGTGAGAGAGCAAAATTTCATGTCTCTCACAGGTATGGGTGTATAAGTGAAATGTGTATTATCTCCTTTGTGCAAGAACCTTCTAAAGAACAGCAATAAGCACAAAATTGGCCCTGAGCCAAAGAATAACTCAGAAAGGCTGTGTGAAAACCTCTGGACTACCCAGCATACTGAACTTCCATGGACAAATAATTCATATGGAGGATAGATTCACAAATAAAAAGCATAGACCATGATAAGTTAGTGGATTTTTAAAAAGCCAATATAACGTCTAGAAAGGAGCATTAAAGCATGCTAAGAGTGAATCAAGTCCTGTAATGAGTGGTAAAAGATTCTCGCAGGCAGACAGAATGATACCATTTGCACTGCAGAAGTAGGTACCTTCCAGAAACATCACCCTAATATTAGCAATGAGACAACACTGATACTTCAGCCCAGTGAGCACCAGTGGCTCTTTCCTTTAATCCTAGCTACTTTAATCCTAAACTGAGAATACGAACATTAAAATTTGAAGCCAGGCCATGCAGAAAAGTTCACAAGACCTCTTCTCACCTCTGTGTACATAGAAGGTTGAGATTGGGAGGGTTTCCATTCAGCATCAAGCCAGTCTAGAAAGTCCATGGAACTCTGTCTCCACAGAAGGGAAGCTGGATTCAGTGGTATGCACCTGAGGTCCCAGAGACGTTGGGTTTTTTGTTTCTGTTTTTTGCCAGTTGTAGGGCCTGAACTCTGGGCCTGGGCTCTGTCCCTCAGCTCTTCAGCTCAAGGCTAGCGCTCTACCACTTGAGCCACAGCGCCTACTTTTTCTGCTTATGTGCTGCTGAGGAATCAAACCCAGGGCCTCGTGCATACAAGGCAAGCACTCTTCCTCTGAGCCACCTTGCCAGCCTGACATTTGGAAATTTGAAGTAGACTGATAAGAGGTCAGACACATGCCCAGAGGGAAACAAAACCCACTTGTAAATAACTAATGACAAACAGGGATGAAGGCATGGCTTGTAAGTATGGCACTAGCCTAGCAAGCTCAAGGGCCTGAGTTCAAACTCCAGGACCACAAAAAAAGAAAAAAAAAGTTATCTCTATAGTTCCAGTGTCCTTATGCTAACAGCATAAGGAGGCCAGCATGGGAGGGTTCTGGTATACAATATCTTCTAACAGACTCTTCTACCTAGTGAATACACAAGCATCCTTGGAAGAGAAGCTTTGAAAACACAAAGACTAGCTTTAAGGACAGAGGGCTAAAGGGTCTTCATCTACTTAATTTCCCTTTTGCAATAGGCTTTGAGTAAAATTACAGCTCTGGACCTGCTTCTTTGTTAGTCTTTACAAAAGATAGAGAGTGAATGTTACGTTTCTGTGTCTATATCATTAGCAAGAACTTTGATTGGACATAAAATTTCCATAATTTATACTTAACATCCCGGAACTGCGCAATTAGCTAGCATAAACTGCATTAGTAACTTCCTCTTTCTGAGTTTAATAAATCTTTTTAGGGTAGTTGCCTAACCTAAAGGTTCCTCTAGAATGACTTGCAAAAGGGAAATAGCCACAAAATCACAACCTCAGAGTGTGTGAAAGTCTTCCAAAACTGTGAACTTGTCTTGATCTTTAGTTCCACTGAAACTTGTGGCATTTCTAAGTGATGAGATGTGACCGGATGTACAATTGTTCCTGGTACAATGTACTTTGAGCATTCGTTTTTCAACTTTAATATTTGTGGGACTACAGATGCCAGAATAAATATTATGTTACCTCATTCACGGCTGCTGGTTTATTCTAGCTCTGAACATGTAGTTAGTGAACAAAGGGGAGAAATTTTGCCAAAAGTCAATAATGTACGCTGTTCACAATTATACTCATAATTGACAGGCTGACTTGAAGCCCCTTTCATAACAACTTTTTCAAAACAAAAATTACAAATGTTACCTGTATGCCATAAGAATATTAATTTCAATTTTATTTCTAACAGTTAGGGCAAAATAAATCTTCCTTTAAATTCATTCCTTAACTTAGTTCTCATAGATAAATCATTTCAGGCCTTTTTCTTTGTACCAGGGATTGAACTCAGGCCTTGTTCTTATAAGGGTCTGTACAACTTAAATCACACCTCTAGCCCCTTTTGCATTGGTAATTTTCAAGGTTGAGCTTACTTTATGCCAGAGCAACCTGGACTGAGAGCCTTCTGTTTGTGATTTCTTTGGGATGACAAATGCACACCACGCCACCCATCCATTATGCTTTCTCCATAACTGGGATAACAGTTATGTGCCACTGTGCAGGCCACTGGGTTGAGATGGAGTTTCATGAACTTTTATGCCTGGGCTGGTTTCAAATCACAATCCTGAAGCTCTTCTTCTGAAGTAGCTAGAATTGCAGGTTTAAGCTGTCACATCCTCCTCATTTAAGCATTTGTATCCATTTTTCCACAGTCCAGTAATAGTAACCTGTTTAATTGACTCTAAGGGACAATATCACAGAGGAGAAGTTTATGAGAAAAAGTTGACACAGAGCTTTAAGCTCTATGTGTAGCCATGGTAACCATTTGCCATAAAGAAAGTACAGAGCATGAATGACCATTTGCACGTTGAGAAGATCATGTCTAAGCTGTAGGTTTTTCTTATTTATTTAATCTTTTTTGCTGTCCTGGGGCTTGAACTCTGGGCCTGGGTGCTGTCCCTGAGCTCCTAATGCTCAAGACTAGCGCTCTAGCACTTGAGCCACAGAGCCACTTCTGGCTTTTTCGGTGATTAATTGAAGGCAAGAGTCTCACAGACTTTCCTGCCTGGGCTGGCTTTGAACTTCAATCGTCAGATTTCAGCCTCCTGACTAGCTAGGATTACAGGCGTGAGCCATGGGTGCCTGGCTTAAGCTATAAGTTTTAAAACAATGAAAGATATCAGCTATTATATGCTTTCAGAAACCTTTAACAAATTTTACAGATTACCTGCTTCATTTCCTTTGCTTGTCTTCTACAAGTCATTCATCCCAGTTTTCTAAACTAATCTGAGCTGCAAATGATATGCATTATATACCTACCACATAAAAGCATTTTGAAAGCACTCAGAGAAAGTACTTTCATTCAAAAGCAGTATGAGTCAGGTCTGTAAAATGAATCAGATGAAATTATTTAAGTCATAAATAAAATGCCTATGTATCCATTTGAAATTTAAAAATCATATTTTCTTGCCACTTAAGAAACAAAAATTATCTAGTGCTCATTCTGGTATATGATTCCATATGGAAATCTATTTAGAGAATAGCTAATTTCATGCTCCAGGTCCAGCAGACATATCTCCATCAGACCTAATGAAGCCTCAGAAAATTCACACCAAAGTCATGAAATGTTTGGACCTTTACAGTAATGAATTGGTAGAATTGCTTGTACTGAGAAAGCTTTTTATCTGGAACCTAACATAAATGAGAATAATAGAAAACTGGTTTAACCACAATGAAGTTTCAGTTCTAAAATTACATTCTAACTATTCCCTGGATTTAAATTCATTCTTACCCAGCACGTACAGCCCCACAAAGCCTCTAAACAATGAAAAAAATACATCATTTCCCTACAAATGCTATGAAGTAAACACAGGAAAGCTTAGTCTTGAAAAGATGACGAGGTCTTAGAGAGATCAGGAAGAAAGAAATGTGGCAAGTTTCTTCTGTATTTGCTTTCTGGGTTGATCTACGGCTGAAAACGCTGGGAATACAGTTAATATGAAGTGAGTCATATGGAAGGCAGAGGTAAACAGAAGGCTTTTCAGAACAGAGAACGTGCTATTTTCTCATTGGTACTCCATGTCAAGGATAAAATATGAGAATTAGACAATGCAAACTGTCCCCCAAAGATCAATTTGTAGAAAAAAATAAATGGCTATCCTTCCTTATAAATTAATTTTAAGTGATACTTAAAAACATATACATTGTATGTAAAATGAGGTGTCTTGGTGATGTTTTGATACATGTATCCATTATAAAATCAGATTTAACATACCTAACTCCTCAAAGATTTATCTCCAATGATGAAGACATTCAAAATTCTTTCTTCCAGCTCTTTGAGACACATAGCATACAACCATTACCTACAGTAACCCAGCTGAGTAATACTAGTATACTAGAATTCCTTTCTCTAGGTGCAAATTATTATCCAATTATCAAATTAATATGTACTTTACAAAAAAATCTAAGCAATTTTTTTTGGTCGGTTGTTGATCTTGAACTCTGGGCCTGGGCGCTGTCCATCAGGGCTTCAGCTCAAGGCAAACACTCTACCATTTGAGCCACAGCACCACTTCCTGTTTTCTGATGGTTAATTGTAGATAAGAAACTCACAGACTTTCCTGCCTGGACTGGCTTTGAACCACAATCCTCAGATCTCATCTTACTGAGTAACTAGGATTACAAGTATGAGCCACCAGCGCCCAGCAAATCTAAGCTATTAGTCGTGTGTGTGTGTGTGTGTGTGTGTGTGTGTGTGTGTGTGTGTGTGTGTGTGTGTGTCCTATGGCTTAAATTCAGGGCCTAAGCACTGTGCCTGAGTTTTTTCACTCAAGGCTGGCACTCTACCACTTCAGCCACAGCTCCACTTCTGGTTGATAGTTTATTGGAGATAGAGGCTCACAGACTTTCTTGCCCAGGCTGGCTTCAAACTGTGACCCTTAGATCTATTTTCTGAGTAGTTAGGATTACAGGCATGAGTCACTGGCATCGCACCAAGCTGAGATTTTTTTTTTAAATCAATTATTTTATTTTGGGAATCAGTAAGACAGAATCAATTTATATGTCACAATCATTGAAGTATAAATTTGGAATTGTAGAGAAATTGGTCTTCCAAGTTTACTCAACTTATACCAACAACAAAAATTTGAGGCTGAGCTAGGGACTGTAGCTTAGTGGTAGAACACAAGGTCTTGGATTCAATCCTTGACACCACCAAAGAGAAATAAAAAGAGGTCTTACTTATTATTACTTATTATTATTATATGTTACTTATTATTATTAAGTAATAGTAGTACTTAAGTTTAGAAAAGTATCAACATAATAGTACTTTTTCCTCCTGAGAGTGCTTAATAGTAAAATGCAATCTTTTGGGTTTTTTTTCCTTTTTTTTTAAAAAATTATCTCCAAGTAACCAGGTAAGTCTCAGACATACAATCCTCCTGCCTGATCTCAAGTACTGGAATTACAGGTCTATACTACCATACACTGTTATATGAAGTATGATTTCTGCTGTAAATTCAAAGTATCTAAATTTATGCTTGTCAAAGAAAACTTCAAGTTGTAAAGTGATACATGATAAGATATGACATATCCTGTGTTATCTTTACCCAAATAGTATTAAGATGTAATGGGCCTATCAGTTCCATATTATACTGGGATTTATTTATCCTTTCTTCTTAAAAAAAAAGACACCAATTTTTCAGTATTCAGGGGCCAGATATAAAGATTAAAAAAAAAACCTCCAGCAATAACCATCAATCAGTTGACATGATAGGAAAATAATATAAGAACTTGGAAAGAACAAGATGAAAAAACTTTTTTTCTGGCACACACTCACACTCACACACACATATGCCATATATGTTTTACAGCTTAAATTCAGGGCCTAAGCTCTGTGCCTGAGTTTTCTCACTCAAGGCTGGCACTCTATCACTTCAGCCACAGCTTCACTTCTGGCTTTTTCATAGTTTATTGTAGATATATTGGCATGTATATTGGCATATATATATATATATATATATATATATATATTTATACTTATAAAGGAGACATAAGCATCATTCTTTTGAAAATTTAAAATAATCTCATTGAATACCTCATTTAGTAGCAATATATGTTATATGTTATATATATATATATATATCTTCTGATGTTTATATATATCAGAAGAAACTTATAGACATAGTCAAAGTAGAGCTATCTCACAAGGCAGAGTTAGGCTTTGCAAAAGGTCAGTGCATGGGTATGGAGGAGGCACAGCTTCCAACGGCAGCAGCTCTGCTTGTTCAGTGCCCCACCCTTCTTAGTGTGTTTGTCATCTAACAATGCTGACTCCAGGAACAGACTCCAACTAATAAGGACACGTTGCCTTAGATTGTGTGAGTCTCCATATGGCTAACACCATTAAGAAACTCAGATTTAAGAGAAGGAAAGAAGAAGCCCTGTTTCCAGCCTTCAAGCCTCATTCAGTATTATATTGCTACTGAATGAGGTATTCATTGAGATTATGTCAAATTTTCAAAAGAATGATGCTTATGTCTCCTTTATAAATACTTGTCTTCCAAAAGACTAGAGTTTATAGAAAATTCACTTAATCATTTTGGATAACCACATATTTCATTCTTTCTTCTCTAAAAAAGGAGCCTCCATCATGATTGGAAGGATTTCAGAATGTAAGCTTTTCATCAGGGAAAACAATAGACCTGAAAAGCTATGAGACTGAGACTAGACATTCTCCCAGTTTAGGACAGGTATATATTTGATAGCCAGGAAGATATAATATGAGGAGCCAAATCCAGTTTCTAAAGCTGTAGGCTCCCTAAAACTCTCATGATAGCAAAAGTTTTTTAACCTGGGATCTGTGGATCCCACAGAGATCCTTGGATTCATTTATCTAAGACAATTGTAAAATTATGCACATGCATTTTCCTGCAAAGTCAGGATATTTTATCAAAACACTACCATTGATGGTACAAATAATGATGCTTTTGAGAATGAAAAGCAAGTTTTCCATTATACTCAGTAACAAGCTTAATACAGATCCCTTACTAACGATGCCAAAAGGCAGCATTTAGCTGCATCAGCTTTTTCATTAGCTCAGGCCCAACCATCGCTGAATCAGGTAACTGATTCATATATGACCAGGTCTATTCCAACTATCTGCTAGGAGATTCAATTGCATTTCATGCTGGTTTTTGTTTTGTCTTACTGATTCTGAGGTCCCATGCCTGAGGTCTTCATTCTTTCTCCACACTTAATGTGCTATAAAACTATTCCTTTTTTCCCCTTCATCTTCTTAAATAGATGGTGATGACCAAAACTTGATACCTACTCTTAGGTTTCATCTTGCCACTCTACCCCAAGAAACACATCTATTTGCATGAAATCACATATAAACATGTCAATGACTGGTTCTCAGCCTTTCTCCTACATGAGCATCTTAAACTTCAGCTGGAAGAAATTCAGTTTACTTGAGGGATAAATTCTGCTCCTCCTTCGCTTGCCACAGAAGAACAATACTAAAGCTGATGATGTTACTTAACACCTACAGTATTGAAGATTTTCATATTAAGTTTTTAAAATATCAGAAAAAAATTAATGGGTTTTAAAGTGTTAATGAGACATAAATATTGCTTATCTTTTGGGGCAATCCAAATATTAATCTTGTCACTTTAAAACATGTGCCTAGAATTAGAATTTTTATTGGAAAAAGTATAGAATTATTTCTGCAACAATATTAAAATGACTAAAACAATCAATTGAATGCCAAAAAGGTTTGATTTTATAGTTGGGAAAGTTGCTACAATAGCTTAAAATTTTTTGCTAATTATGTTTGCCAAACTGCTCTATTTAAAACAAATTAGATATCCTGGTATTAAAATTATAGATTAAAATATTTAAGGACTTGGAAGGAAAGGAAGGAAGGAAAATGGAAAGAAGGAAGGAAAAAGGAAAAAGAAAGGAAAGATATAGCAAGCAGATAGCTATCTGAAAGCTGAGAGGCCTCAGAAGAAATGGATACATTTATTTATCTTAGATCCAAAGTAATGAAAAAATACATTTCTGATGTTTCAATCTTCCAGGTTATGATATTCTGTTATGGAAATCCTAACAAACTAACACCAAATATTTCTCGTTCCTTAATTCATTCAATATTCAAATTAACTATATCCATCCTCCCATTTCATAGACAGGTAAAGTAAAGCTTTAAAGGTTAAGTGACAGTACTGATGTCATCCAGTGAACAGGAACCAGGATGCTGAGTGTAATCTAATAACTCCAGTGCCATTCAATGACCCTTTTCCACAGCAATGGATGAGAAAACCCCTGGGCTTTGGTCTAAGATCTGCCCTAAAAATGAGACCTTCAAAAAGTCATTATTTTTTATCTTCATTTTTTTCTGTCTGTAAAATGAGAGTGGTGAGTTGAATATCATCCTAAGGGCTAAATACTGAGGCTATTGTTTTAAGAATTTAAAATTTAGCTCAAATCATTCCATTCAAACTGTTAAAAAAAATTATGCCTGCAAATTCTTTTAGAACTGGAAGAAAATTCAATTGTTTTCAGAGTCATTATTTAGCTCAGAGAATTCAACTCTCTTTCATTGTAAAAAATATTTCAAAATATTAAATATAATCTTAAAATATTTAAAAGATTATTTTTAAACTAAATGCTAGTGGTTCATACTAGGTGCATCAAAACCAGTCCAAGCAAAGAAGTCCTTCAGACTCTATTTACAACTAACCAGCAAAAAGCTGGACTGAAGGCCTGGCTTGAGTAGGCAGTGAGTGAAAAGGCCAAAAAGAGCACAAGGCCCTGATTTCAAGCCTTGCACTAACACACACACACACACACAAACATACACACACAGGCCATTTTTATTATGCTTGAATCCCTTTGGCTAATTCTCTGTTAAAAATTTCTCCAAGCCAGGCGCTAGTGGCTCATGCCTGTAATCCTGGCTACTCAGGAGGCTGAGATCTGAGGATCATGGTTCAAAGTCAGCCTGGGCAGAAAAGTCCATGAGACTCTGATCTCCAATAAACCACTAAAAAACCGGAAGTGGTGCTGTGGCTCAAGTGGTAGTGTGCTAGCCTTGAGCTGAAGAGCTAAGGGACAGCGCCAAGGCTGAGTTCAAGCCCCATGACCGACCAAAAAAAAAATTCTCCATCCAGGGCTTTTTTTTTTAATTAAACAAAAACAAAACAAATTGCATATAGCCTGGTGCCAGTGGCTCAAGCCTGTAATCCTTGCTACTCAGGAATGCTACTACAAATGTTTTATTCCCAAGGATATCTAAACAAAACAAAAATTCTTTTTCTATAGCATTCCTTGCATTGATGTGCAATAGAGTTAAGCAAAAAGTAAGCAACAAAGTAAATCATTGAACATTTTGTAGAAGTTGTATTTTGCATACTCAAGGTAAAAATTAAGTTTTATATAAATCTTTAATATTTTATCTGAAAAAAATGGGACCCCCGTACAAGTTTAAATTTTTTTAAAGCATATAAAGCCAAGTGTTAGTGACTTAGATCTGTAATCCTAGCTACCCAGGAGACTGAGATCTGAAGATCTTGACTCAAAGTCAGCCCAGGCAGGAAAGTCTGTGAGACTCCTATTTCCAATTAACAACCAGAAAACTGGAACTGGTTCTGTGGTTTAAAGTGATAGAGTTCAAGCCTTGAGCAAAAAAAAAAAAAAAAGATGAAGGACAGTATCTAGGCCTTGAGTTCAAGCCGTACAACTGACCAAAACAAACAAACAAAAAAGCATGTACTTTCATGAACAATGCACGATTGAATTTTTCTAGCAGAAAATTTGTCTTCCAGTTTTAAAATTCTGTGTGTAATTGGATAATCTTGAATGAAAAAATAGTTTCTAGGTCTAAGAACAGAGATAAGTAGTTTTCTGCATGTCATGTAAGAAACTTCACATTAAGAAAGAAAATATCTGTGAAATACCTTTGAGTTCTTTGGAGAGAAGTTGATGCATATACTAATCAACAAGATAATTATTACAAAACTCACAGCTTTCAACAATCTAATAGTAGACTATATTTTATATGCCTATAGTTAATGTACTCTTCCCCCTAGCCCCTTCCCCCCAATTCCCCCCCCCCCCCCCCCCCCCCCCCCCCCCCCCCCCCCCCAGAAAAGAGGTATAGCATGGAAAAGAATTTGTATGACGGATTGTACGACTGCACAGGATTAGAATTGTGAATGAACCTCTGTGTATTTTCAGCTAAATCAGGAAACCTGTCCAAGGGGGAGTTAAAAAAAAAAAAGAAATCTATAAACCACAAACTATCCAATCACATAAAGACAAATCAGCCTACTGGCAAATCAAAAGTCCCCATTTAAACCTTACCTGGATTTGGCTCTGTGCCCATTTCTGGTAACTGCCTTCCTAACAATTGACTTTCATAAATGGCTTTATAAAACACACACACACACACACACACACACACACACACACACGAGTATACTCAAAAGCAGATGCTTCATAACATTAACTTTTAAATAAGGATGTCTTTAGCGCAGCACAGATGATTGCTTAGAAAAGGAAAGTTTGCTTCCGAGTTAGCAACTTGTGGAAACAGGATTAGTGGGTGGGATTGAGGTGTGCTCCCGGGCATAAATAGAGGCTCAGAGCTGTGCTGGCACACTCTGAAGCTCTGACCTCCTCCTGGCTGGCTCACACAAGGCAGGTGGGTGGGGCAATCCAGGTAAGGCTCTTGACAATAGCTTTGGAATGCCACTTCCAACAGTGAGCTTGGGGCTCTGTTTTCTTTGCAAAGTTGCCGGCAGTCAACTGAGAGAGAGGCAACCAAGTGGGGTTTAATGGACTATCCATTTGAGATTAAAAGGGGAATAATGGAATCTCCACCAAAGGCTCACTGTGGCCTTTCTTTGGCTAGAGCTGGCAGTGTTACATTCTTGCATAGGTTCGTAGTGATGCTTTCTCTCTTAGGGAACCAGAGGTTTAAGAGTAAATCAATTCTAGTAGTTCTCAAGCCAGAGACTCAGAAAATTCCATGTCAGTCACCATCTAAGTCCTTGCTTCTCTTCCACAGGCTAAAGCCCCCTCCTCTGTGAAACTTCAGCTCAGACTGTCCCAAGAGAATGTATTATTGCAAGCCAGAAAATTGTTTCCTTTTTTTCTAACTGGCATATCTTCTTGCTTTTACAGTCTTTAAACTCCTGGTCTAGACTGTCAGAGGTGAAAAGCTAGCTATTTTCCTGAGAATAATAAGAACAAATCACCCTTGCAAGATCATTTCTTGTGTTTGTGTGTGTGTGTGTGTGTGTGTGTGTGTGTGCAAATTACCACTATCAGTTTAGTATTGGATTTTAATGAGTATGCAGGATGTTTGCAGAGCCGTCTCTTTGTCCTAGGAAAACAGCAGAGTCAATCTCAAGCCCTCACCCCACAGCAGGATGTTTGTTCAGCAGGAGTTCTATGAGCCTCCCTGGTATCTTCCTGCCATAAAACACATGTGCTTTATCAATGGTTCCAATGTGTAATCTACAGGGCTATAGCAAGGGGCCCCAATACTCATTTGTTCAATAAGAATCAGCTCTGGACTAAAAAAACAATTCCTCATCAATTTCCTATTCTTTTTCCAAACATGCACAGATGCCGCCATAAATAAAATAAATCTTTGAACCAACTGATATTCCAGAAAATAAAGGTTCTTGATTTTTTTAAATAACAGAAGTCTTCACGATAAGAGAGATGAGTATGGCTGACTTGTAGTATACTTGAGCTGTTCTAGATGAACTTTAGTTGATAAAAATTGTTAATGGCATTTCCACCTCTTAAGAGTACAGAAAATGAAGGGATTATATTCCTGAATTTTGCTTATGTCTTTTCTTTTAGTATTTAGCATAAGAAATGCTTTAATATTTGTTTTCCTTACTTCCTGGCCCGATGACCAGGAGCTTATATCTCTCTGAGTAAGAAATTTTGTTGCTGCATACTAAGTTGTGAATAATAATTGGTCAGTTTAATATAAATAATTATTAGGATTTTATAGCTTAGCAATTTTTTTGGTTGGTCATGGGGCTTGAACTCCGGACCTAATTGCTGTCCCTGAGCTCTTTTACTGAAGGTTAGTATTCTGCCACTGTGAGCTATACCACCACTTCTGGTTTTCTGGTGATTAATTGGAAATAAGAGTCTCATGGACTTCCTAACTGGGCTGGCTTTGAACAGCAATCCTCAGAATTCAGCCTCCTGCGTAGCTTGGATTACATGCAGGAGGCAGCAACACCTAATTAATTTAGCAACAACTTTTAACATCATGTGATGCCTAACAAAGGTTCTCACTCAAGTATCAAATCATGAGAAACTCTCTCACAAACACTAAACAGTGATATAATGTATCCTGTTTTTCTTTTGAGAGTTTAACTTCACTCAAAAGCTATTTTGATCAGAGTTTGATGCTAGAGGTTTATTTTTCTCTCTGTGTGTCAGTCCTCTACACCTGGGTGCTGTCCTGAGCTTGGTGCTCAGGCTAGCAGTTGACTACTTGAGCCACTGTTGCACCATTTCCAGCTTTTTGGTGGTTAATTGGAAGTAAAAGTCTCATGGACTTTCCTGTCTGGGCTGCCTCTGAACCACTGTCCTCGATCTCAGCTGGTGTGAGAGTCTCATAATTCTTTCAAAACAATTGTAGGGTTTGGTTTTATTAGATGCAAGTGACTAGCTCTCTGTGTTATGTCCCCTGTACCGCCTGAGTGGCATGTGATAGAACTGGCTTGGCTAGCTCCTTCCATCCTCACTAATGGAACTCATCCTGTGCCATTCACACTCTTAGTCATAGGCATCTGCTTCAGGTGTTCCTAGTAATTAGCCGCAACATTATAGAAAGGAAAGGGGAATTTAATAGAGACGCCCTAGGGCTAATTTCTCTGTGTTGTGAATCTCACACTATTTCTGTGCACTGAAAAACCCACACATATAGACATGACGTCACCACATGTTTCTCTAGGAAGAACTTAATGTTGATGTATATTTTTTCTTTTCCTTTCTTTCTTTCTTCCTTCCTTCCTTCCTTCCTTCCTCCCTCCCTCCCTCTCTCTCTCTCTCTTTCTCTCTTTCTTTCTTTCTTTCTTTTGCCAATTCTGGGGCTTGAACTCTGGGCCTAGACACTGTCCATGAGATTCTTTTGCTCAAGGCAAGTGCTCTACCACTTGAGCCACATTGCCACTTCCGGCTTTTTTTGACTAGTTTATTGGACTATTTTTTGGGACTAGTTTATTTGACTAGTTTATTGACTAGTTTATAAGAGTCTCATGGAGTTTTCTGCCCAGACTGGCTTTGAACCATGATTCCCAGATCTCAGCCTCATGAGTAGTTAAGATTACAGGCTTGATGTGTCTTAGGCAATTCAGAGCTAATGCAGAACTGAAGAAAATGTGACACTAGGGAGAGACTCGGGTGAAAAGGACAAGCCTGGCAGGCTCTAAATGACAGAATGAAAACAACCATTGTATGCATTTCCATTCTTTGATAATAATGCTTCCATTTTAACTGAAGGTTAAAGAAGTGTGGAGGCTTAGGGTAATTGTTTCAGGCTGGGAAATCAGAAGCCAGCACTACCAAACAGCAAGATCAAGAAGTCTTGGTTCTGGACCCATTTCATATATTTTTTAAGTAGGGTGCCAATGGCTTAATCCTAGTTACTTAGGTGACTGAGATCTGAGGATGGAATTCAATCTGGATAGGAAAATTGTTGAGACTCTTATCTACAAAAAAGCTGGAAGTGGAGCTGTGCCTCAAGTGATAGAGCACCAGCCTTAAGTTCAAGCCTCAATACCAACACATAACATTTTTTTTAGTCTTTTATTCTTTATCACTATAAGGAAGCTTTGGGTAAGTGGGAGAAGACGAGATAACTTCTAAGGTACCTGCCAGGACTTTACTTTTAAAATATAAAATTGAAGGATAAATTTCCTTATCTATGCATATATCTAACTAGATATCGTTTCCTTGAAATTTGTCTACATTTATCCATTTCTATTGTGGATATTTATCTATTGATAGTTAAGTAATAGGACAGACAGATACCCATAATATAGATTCCCAGGAAAATGCCCTCAAAGGAAGGGGGCTTTTCTCTCCAATCTCATGTCCTAACTCAGTAGCAGTTCAGTTCCTATTGTTCCATCACTGAGATACAAGTTGAGATCTTGAAAACTCCTAATTCCTGTTTTCTCATTTTTCACATAGACTTACCATGGAGAAAATTTCAGTGTCAACGTTCTTACTCCTTTTGGCCCTCTCCTACACTTTGGCCAAAGAAACCACTGTCAAACCTGGAGCTAAAAAGGACATCAAGGACTCTCGGCCCAAACTGCCCCAGACCCTCTCCAGAGGTAGGTAGAACTCAGCTTTCTGTAGGTTTCTAACTGCTTCTTAAGTGAGAAAGATTTCTTAATCTCGGTGTTGAAATATGCTTGCTTAAACATATTTGAGGATGTGTGCTTTATCAGTTCATCTTATAGTTATCTCTATATTCTTCTGAGGCTCTTCTTCATTTTTAGTATTGAACATATATGTTGTCTCTCTTTCTCTCTCTCTCCTTTTTTTTTTTAGGTTGGGGTGATCAGCTTATCTGGACTCAGACATATGAAGAAGCTTTATACAAATCCAAGACAAGGTAGGGGTAAGGGTTACTCAGAGCTCTCTCAACCTTGAAAGAGCTCCATCTAGTGATAAGTAGACATACATGCAATCCTACCCACTAAATTCTACCCACTGAGTCTCACGGGATCTTTGTCTCTTACAGCAACAAACCCTTGATGATAATTCATCACTTGGACGAATGTCCACACAGCCAAGGTAATTTATTTTAAATATGGTTTTTTATAGGTTTTTGAGATAATGTCAGAGTCCAGATCACTCACCTTTGTATCTGAAGATACAAAGGAGTTGAAGAAGCAAGATTATGTAAAACAGGAAAAACATTATTCTTTTTAACGTGACTTCAAATAGCTCATGTTTTCTCAACAATTGGTCCATATTTGGAATAAACTTTAGGATTTATCCTCAGCTTCTTAACATTGCTTTATCCCATATCTGATACACCAGCAAATATTATTGGTTTTACTTTCAAAATAGATCCTCAATCCAGCACCAGCTTCATAGACATGTGACCTGGGTGGGCACACAGAGCCCCAACTCTGTTCTCACTATCTTAAAATGCTTAGTATTTCTTGACTGAGGGGTTCTGCAGTTTCCTTTGGCTCTGTGATCTTTATGCTAGGTAGCTGATCTCACCAAATACAACCACTTCCTATGCCTCAGTGCTACTGTCTTAATCTAAGCCAAGATCAAGTTACATCTGAAAAATGCTAACAGCCACTAAACAGGTCACACAACAGTTTCTACACAGAAGCCAGAGTGAAACTCCTAAACAAAACTCAGATCCTATCCCTTGCATCTTCTATTGGCTTCTCATTGCAGGTCAAGCCAAATCATAATTTCTGACTGGTATTCAAGGCTAGACGCCATCTGACCAGTGACTGTCTTTGCTTTCCTACCATGCTCTGCTTGTTATGTTATCTAGCCTGGTCTTCAGCTGGCCTCTAGAACTCCTGAACTCATCCTTACCTCAAGGTAGCCTGATCTGCCCCAATAATCTTCATGATCCACCCCCCAAAATGGAGCACAACCTCACTTCAGTGTAACCTCCTTGGAGAGATCTTCTCTGAACAACCTAGAAATATTAGTTTTAATTCAAGATACAAATGTGTGTGTATGTGTGTGTGTGTGTGTGTGTGTGTGGTAGTCTGGGGGCTCAAACTCAGGCCTGGACTTTTTTGCTCAAGGCTAGTACTCTACCACTTGAGCCACAGCTCCACTTCCAGCTTTGTTGGTAGTTAATTGGAGGTAAGTATGGGCATTCCTGCCCAGGCTGGCTTGGAACCTCAATCTTCAGATATCAGCCTCCTGTGTATCTAGGATTATAGCCACTGGCTCCAGGATTAACATATAATATTATTTATCTAACAGTTTTTTAAAGACAAAATTAAGCGATGAGTTTGCAGGGGTTCGGGATAGGGGTGAGGTAGGTTGGGAAGGAGTAGAAAAATGGGTGTATTTTTCAAAGAGCAACATGGAGCCTTGTGATGATGGAACTCTCCTGGAAACCTACAGCTCTTAAAGCCTGATTCACTCATTTCTTTCCAAAGTACAGATTCTCATCTGAAATTATTGCATATTTCTTTGTGGACTTCTTTATGGTCTATCTCCAACAGAACTCTAAATTCTATGGAAATAGCACCCACTTTTTTTTATTCATTGCTCCTTCTGCAATGATTAAAATTGACACAATGCAGTAATTTAATAAATATGGCTAATAAATGGATGGATGACTGAATAACTGGATAATAAAAATGATATAGATGATAATGGTATGGGTATTGTTTCACAAGTCATCTGTTGAAAGGGCAAAGTCTTGCATTTTTAACACAATTAAACTTACAATACAACACAGTTCCACTTAAAATATAGAACAGGAGTTTTAAACAAAGCTGAGATGAATGCATAATGATTTCCTTCCTTATGTTTCAGCATTGAAGAAAGTGTTTGCTGAAAATAAAGACATCCAGAAATTGGCAGAACAGTTTGTTCTCCTCAATCTAGTTGTAAGTTTACCATTCCTTTCACCAACATATTTCCTCATGGTTCATTATCAAAAATAGATGAATCACTCTTTCTATGCATCTTATCAGACCACATTAACTGGGATCTCCTGGAAATATTAGAAGGAAAAGGATAGTTTGTCTTATTAATAAGCTTTTTGGCTTATCTGTTTGGTAACAACCTTGGCTTTTCTGAGAAATATGATGGGAAGGATATTCTCTGTTCCTGTAACAATGGCAAGGATTTTGTATTTACAAATTATTTCCAGCGCTGTCCTGCCCACCCTCAGCTTCTTAACCCGTCTCTTCTCTCCTCTCTCTCTTTCTCTCTCTTGAAATGGCAGCTCCCCAGCTGTCCAAATCTACTCATGCCTCTTACAGATGTCATTTTCACCACCACCTTCCTGATATTCAGGTTTTCTGCCTTCAAATTCTTTTTACTCTGTAGACAAGTTGGGTCCATTTTCCTTCTAAAAGTAAAACAGCTATTGACCATATCCCCTTGAGCCCGTCTCCCTATTATTCCTTCCAGATTGGCTTCTTTAAAGAACAAGCAACACCCACAATTCTTTCTCATCTTTCATTCACTCCTCTTCTTCTATCTAACCCTTATCATCAGAAACTTGAGGAACCTCTACTTGCTCACCCTTTCTTTCCACATTTTGTATTCTCTATGGGCATCATCTATATGTGCATGCAATCAATTCCTATGCACCAATTTCTATATCTTAACCCAAATGTGCAACAGCTTTCACTTTATCTTCCTATGCTTGTTACAAGATAGGTCACAATTAGTTTAAACTTATAGGTTTTACATTCAAGTAATCATTCTGAAGCTTTCCAAAAAGCTAGTCTTGCCAGGCGTTGGTGGCTCACACCTGTAATCCTAGCTACTCAGGAGGCTGAGATCTGAGGATTGCAGCTCAAAGACAGCCCAGGCAGGAAAGTCCATGAAACTCTTATCTCCAATTAACCACCAGAAAACTGGAAGTGATGCTGTGGCTCAAGCCTTGAGCTGAAGAGCTCAGGGACAGCGCCCAGAGTTCAAGCCCTATGACCAACCAACAACAACAACAAAAAGCTAGTCTTTATTCCTATGTCATTAAAAGTGTTACTCCTCTAGATGGTACTCTCTTTTTCTTGTGCAGCACTTAAGCTCTTAATATTCCTGATACTATGCTTCCTCATAAACTCAGGACCATGATTTTGGTGTATGACTTCTATATTTTGCCTACTGTAGTATTTCTAAATGTCTCCCTATACAACATAAGCCCATCTGACCCTTCATAGGTGTAGGACAATCACTCTAAACTAGGGTCATGGTGTGTCAGGGCCTGGGCGCTGACCCTGGTTCTTTTGCTCAAGACTAGCAACTCTACCACTTTGAGCCACAGCACTAATTCTGGTTTTCTGGTATGGAGAAGAATCTCATGGACTTTTCTGCCTGGCCTGGCTTTGGACTATGATCCTCAGATCTCAGTCTACTGAATAGCAAGAATTATAGGCATGGGCTGCTGGTGCCCAGCCCTTTCCAGTGGTTCTTAATTCTGTCTGAACAGGGAAAACATTGGAGTATGTGCACAAACCATGCATGAGTTGACTCTTGTAGAAGCTTAACCTCTCCACCATATCTTCATGCATACCTTCATGCATACTTCAACCCTTCCCAGACTACTGGTCATATGAGAAAACTTGATGCTCCTCCTTTCCATCTCTATGCAATGATTCCTGTTCAGAAAACCTTAGGGGACCTTGCATACCAAGACCAATGAACATCTTGCTCTGAGCATCCACTGAACCTGCATATCCCCACTAAAACTCCCCCCCCCCACCCCCAGTCATAGGGCCTGAGCTCTGAACTCTGGGCCTCGGTACTGTCCCTCAGCTCTTCAGCTCAATGCTAGTGTTCTACCCCTTAAGTAACAGTGCCCCCTTCTGGCTTTTTCTGTGAGGGTGGTGCTGAGAGATCGTATCCAGGGCCTCTTCATGTGAGGCAAGCACTCTACCACTGAGCCATCTTCCCAGCCACCCCACTAAAACTTCTGAGTCAGCCTGGCACTTGTGGCTCAAACCTATAATCCCAGCAACTCAGGAAGCTGAGATTTTTTCATCAGGGTTCAAAGCCAATCAAGGCAGACTAATCTGAGACACTCTTACCTCCAATTAACCAGTAAAAATACAGAAGAGGAAGTCTGCCTTGAGCGCCAGCCTTGAGTTAAAAAGATGGCTCAGTGGTAGAGTGTTTGCCTTGCATGCATAAGGCCCTGGGTTCAATTCCTCAGCACCACATAAGCAAAAAGAAAAAAGCTGGAAGTGGCGCTGTGGCTCAAGTGGTAGAGCACTAGCCTTGAGCTGAAGAGCTGAGGGACAACACCCAGGCCCAGCGTTCAAGCCCCACGACCGGACCCCCCCCCAAAAAAAAAGTTAAGCATGAGTATAAGGCCCTGAGTTCAAGCCCAGCACTGGCAGAAAACTAACTAAATCAATAAATACCTTGAATCATCTGCTGGATCCTCATTATTCATTTTCCTGCCTGTATCTTTCAAAAGGCTATGGCTTTATCAAAGACAAGCATTGCATCTTGCTAAATCTGTAATTTCTAAAACTATACTTTCTATAAATCTATAAATGCTTAAAACTAGAGGAATACCCAAAAATCCTTTTTGGGTTTATAATTTTTCCAACTATGTCTTCTGCTCTTCTAACTGATTTGTCTCCTTATGCCCTCCAAGGTGTCTCCCTGAACCATCATCAATACCTTTCAGTACTTCCCTCCTTCCTTTCTGTGTGCGTGTATGTGAGGGGTCGGGGTGGAGGGGTGCGCGTGCAATGCCAGTCCTAGGGCTTGAACTCAGGGCCTGCCTGTACACTGTCCCTGAGCTTTTTTCCTCAAGACTAGCACTCTACCACTTGAGACATACCTCTACTTCCACCATGTTTGGGGGAGCAGGGGTAGGGGGTTATTGGAAGTAAGATTCTCATGATCTTTCCTGCCCAAGCTGGCTTTGAACTGCAATCTTCAGATCTCAGCCTCCTGAGTAGCTTGAATTACAGGTATGAGCCAGCAGCCAACCCTTCCCTCTTGAAGTTTTTGCTTTGTGCCTCACATCCATTCAGCTATTCATGTTCTGTATCCCATCCCCTCCATCTTATTACCCATGTATATGACTTGTTTCTCTATATGCCCCATATGTAAAAGAGATGCATCTTGAGTTACATTAGGTCTCTGATAATGTACTCATCCTCTTGTTAGCAAGTTTGAAAGTCACTGAGGAGCAAGCAAACTAAAAGTTCTTTTGTTTTGTTTTAATCTCAGTATGAAACAACAGACAAACACCTTTCTCCTGATGGCCAGTATGTCCCCAGGATTATGTTTGTGGGTAAGTGGCAAGGATATTGGGGTTAAACACTCTCAAGACTGGCAGTCCCTCCTCTGTTCGCCCCACCTTCAGCCCCCTCTTCACCATGGTCAAGGCCACTCCCAAAGCTCTAGAAAGACAGATAACATTTCAGGGGTATGATACCCCTTTAGGTTTTACATTTGCATTAGAAAATGTGAACTTTTGTCAGATGTCTCAGCCGACTTCTCATCTGCTCATTTGAAGTTGTCATCTCTATCTCAAATATATCTGAGGATGACTTTCTCATTGGCCATATCTTCCTCAGTGATCTTTTTACTTATTTATTAATAATTATGTTCAACATAGTTGTCCCAGCAAGACCCTGAGGTAGAGTCTCAGTTAGTGTTTGTTGGATGAATGAATAAATGCATCAACTTCAGCTTTGACCAAATTTATATTGATGTAGGGAAAATCCATACTAAACATATTGCATAGAGTTCATTCTACTTACATGTCTTCAAAGTTTGCAATAAATGTATAAAACAGGAGGAACAAAAATAAGGGACAGGGTTTTGATATACCCTCAGCAATGACAACAATGTCCAGCCATATTTCAGGAGCTTAGTAAATGTTAGTGCATAAATATCCCAGAGGATACGTGCTAAGAATTTGTAGTTACATTTCAATTCACTAGAGTGTCTTTTTATTCTTGAACTCAATGCCATAGGAAATGCAGTGCCTTATACTACTATTTTTAATACTGTAGGAAATTTGGTGGCTTCATGTTATTGTTTTAGAATACTTTTATAATATTGTTTAAAGACTATGAATAAAATCTTTAAGAGGAGACATTTTTCAACACTAATATATCCATAAAATCTGCAGGCCAAAATTCTAAAACAACAACAACAGTAACAAAAGTGATGGAGCGAATGCAGAAGGCTGAACTTGAGGATGAATTAGATTAGGTTCGCTCAGGATTTAGAACAATTAGACTCTTAACACTGAAAGAGAATTTGTTGGTCATCTAGTTATGTGGCAATTCCTTTTAGTCTCCTGTAAAATATCTAAGTACGCTTAACCCACATTTGTTTCCTTTGATCATAAGCAGCAACCCCACTGAAGTTTGCTTAAGCAGCTCAGTGGGTCTCCATTCCTCCCTTCTGGCCACATGTTAGAATCCGCTGAAGGAATTTTAAAGAGCAAGCTCTCCAGGCCACTCCTAAAACCAATTAAATAGAAATGTCTGGGAGGGGGTACAAGCAATCATAATTTTTTTGGGGGGGTGGTTTGGTCGTAGAGCTTGAACTCTGGGCTGGGATGCTGTCCCTGAACTCTTCAGCTCAAGGCTAGCGCTGTACCATTTGAGCCACAGCACCATTTCTGGTTTTCTAGTAGTTTATTGGAAATAAGAGCCTCACAGACTTTCTCACCCAGGCTGGCTTTGAACTGTGATCCTCAGATCTCAGTTTCCTGAGAAGCTAGGATTATAGGCGTGAGCCACTGGTGCCCAGCAAGCAGTCATAATTTTAAAGGTCCATTAGATTATGATGTGTGAGCTCCTGTAGCTGCTAAAAGAACTTTTCTTATATTAAATTGTTCCAAAGCATTATACTTCACACACTAAGTCTTCAATGAATAAATGAATGTTTATTTCTGGTCACTGATGGCTGTTGATCCTAGTCCAATATTCTAAAATGATAGCAACAGTCCACTCCAGAATTAGTAGCAGACTCTGCAAACACCCAGATGGTTCTTACATACCTTCTCTATTTTCAGGATATGTGATTTAGGCTCCTAAATTATGGCTCTTTTTTGGAGGTGCTGGGTTTCAGGCTTGGGGTTTTGTGCATGCTGGACAAGCAGTCTACCACTGAATTACTTATTTACCCAATCATCCAAAATTTCTAGACCTCTTTGCATCTCACTTGCCTTTTGTGTGTACTATGTGTGCGTGTGTGTGTGTGTGTGTGTGTGTGTAAATATATATAGTGTGGGGTTGTGTATTTAAAAACATTTTGTCAATACTGAGGTTTGAACTTAGTCCATCAAACTTTTTCAGCTTGCTCACTTGCTGGTGCTTTACCACTTGGGACATGTCTCCAGTCTGACTTTTTGCTAGTTAATTAGAAATGAGGTCTAAAGAACTTTTCTGCTTGGGTAGCTTATGTTTTTATATTTTGTACTTATATTTCATGTACTTGGTTATATGTTATATATGTGTGTATGTATGTGTACACACATATGAAAACCAACACTGGATATGAGTTTCTAATTATTGTCATTACTCTTGGTAAAAATGTTACCTGCCACATAATTGCTTCAAAAGTTTACAATTCTATACTAGAGAATGTTATTTGCACCAAAACAGCAAATACCCAAAATGTATAATATCCTATTTTCAGATCACATTAACTATGACAGTAGTGTTCAAAACCTTTTCCACAAACAGCACTATGTAGTTGTTGCACACACCCAGCCCTCTTCTAGTTATTATCTGCCAGAGGCCAGGTAGCAGAACAGATGGAATGGCATTGGATGGATTGAAGCTTGATACAATAGGACCAACTTTTTCTTTCACAGGACATGGATTAGAATTGGATCACTTGCAAATAAAACATTCCCTTCCTTTTGCTTTGTCATTGCAGATCCATCCCTGACAGTCAGAGCAGACATCACTGGAAGATATTCAAACCGTCTCTATGCCTATGAGCCTGCAGATACATCTCTATGTAAGTGTTACCTCCTTATGCTGTCCAAGTACCTAACATGTCCCTTTGCCATAGTGAGGGGATGCGAGGCTCCAGGTGACATGGGCAAGGGGTCTATGTAGGGATGCCAGAGAAAACGTTTGATTCTAATTAGCCTAGTGTCATCAGACAAATCCATTTCCATCTCCATTGTTTTATTTAATCTCAAAAATGAGGATAAATGATTTAGATTAAGTATCTTTTTTTCTGTGACCACATTACCTTCTGTTTCTCCCAAGGAGACTTCAGCCCCACTTACTGAAGTTGAATTATAGTTCAATTTAAAGATCAGTAGGGAAGGTGATCCTAAGAGTTATCATAAAAAAAGGGAGAGAGAAATGAGACATGGGACAGGGGGAGACAGACAGACAGACAGACAGAGACAAAGGGAAACAGACAGGAATTGAGGGACTTAAGACAACTGAAGTAATTAAAGGGAAGAATATAGGTAGCTGTCGCATGCAATTAATCCTTCTGGGAATACTGAATTTTATCCTAAGAACCACTAGTTGTAGTCAACTGTCATAGCTGCCGACACCCATCCAATACATTCACTATTAGCCACATGTTGCTATTTAAATTACCTCTTGTTAAGATTGAAATCTTAGTTCTGCAGTTATACTTCCCACATTCCATATGTTCACAGGCTGTGCACAGTACTGTAATGATACTTTCATCAGCACAGAATTTTCTGCTGGGCAGTGCTGACATAAGAGTATGTTAGGGAGGACAGGCCATACTTACAGGTCCATAGGAGAGCTCCTCGTTGTCCATAATAATGTTCCCAGGGGGAAGCTGTGAGGACAAGGGAAAGCTTGTTCCTAGGACTGTCCCAAGTCAGTATTGTTGAGACAATACCATGTATCTTTATAAGATTTAACTCTTCAAAGGCCAAATCCTATCACAGTGCCTTGCAGAACAAGCATTAAGTAAGTATTTTAGAAAGAACGAATAAGCAGCTATACAGTGCTGATCACAGGGACATCTTATTCCAGTGGATCACATATCTCATGTTCACCAACTAGTACCAAAGGATGGTGATATAGAAGTCTGGGCTCTGGAGCAGTAGGTCTATCACTTGTTAGCTATGTGACTTCAGGCAAACTACTGAGTCTCTTTGAAGCATGTAGTAGAGTTTCTGTGAGGATGAGAACAATTCATCTGAGCAAAGCACCTCAGTTTACTAGGATTTATATTCTTGCTACTTCTAAATAATTTTCAGTAGCTACACGTTATCTAGCACATAAAATTTACCTCAAAATTACCAAAAGTATTTTGGTGCTGATAAAAGTTTATATAGAATTTCTTTTGGAAAATGAGTTAAAGAAGGAAGATCTGAGGAAGAGAAGGGAGGAAATGGGTTATCATAAATATATTTAACATAATTTAGGGAAAAAATTATAATCAGATCATCAACCATTCACCCTTTGGGTAACCAACCCCACTTACAGTGAAGAGTGCCCAAATTTGGAGATTTATTCCATCTTTTGATGTGATTTCTGATGACATATTGTCTTATCTTTTTCCACATCAGTGTACGACAATATGAATAGAGCTCTCAAGCTACTGAAGACTGAGTTGTAGAGAAAAAGCAAACTGCAAACTCCTCCCTTTGTGTGTGGGCCTGAGACTTGGAACTAGAGATTTTAGAAGACCAGAAGATGGTGGTGCACTGATGGGCATAGAGTTTATTATGGTTTCATGTTACAAAAACTATTTAAAAAAAGAAAAAAATTGGTTTCAAGCACATGTAAAAATATTATCAACTACTCTAGCAAGCTATGATTTTCTAAGAAATAAATACTTTTGGAAGTACTCAGTTATTAACTTTTCCCAACTTGCTTTTTCACAAAGTAGAAACTGGATGCATTTATTAAATAGTACAATACTATTAGACAAAGGCCAAAGACAATCCAAGTTATCTCACCATACTACAGGGTCTTCATCATGAAAATAGGCATGAGCATAACTGGAAGAAGCATCAAATAGCACATTTTAGTGTGAAGAGGATGCAGAAAGGCACCCAAGAAATTCAGGTTCCTACTTATAAGTGACAAATCTCCTTGCCCTAGCCAGAAATTTCTGGGCAAATCCTTAAATTGTAGACAGTTTTGACCCATGTTGGGAAAGCCTGTGGCAGGAATATTTCTTCAAAAGAAAAATCTAGTGGAAATATCATCCAAAGAATACCTATACCTCTAAGCACCTCATGAAAGCAATCAATCTGTAAATTAGCCTTGTGGCCTTGAATAAATTTAGTTTAAATTGCTTCACCTTCTTCACCAACATGTGAAGTCTGGGAGTAAAGCAAAGGGGAAATGACAGCAGGTTGATGAGGGGGAAGTCAAAGGTCACTACTGCTTGGACCAGTTGTGAGAGGGTGGTGCATTACGCAGAGAAGTAGTTTGTTCTACATCTTTTTTTGGTTAGTTGTGGGGCCTGAACTTGGGGCCTGGGAGCTATCCCTCAGCTCTTCATCTCAAGGCTGGTGCCCTACACTTGAGCCACAGTGCCACTTCCGGCTTTTTCTGCTTATGTGGTGCTGAGGAATGGAATCCAGGGCCTCATGCATGCAAGGCAAGCACTCTACCACTAAGCCACCTTCCCAGCCCAGTTTATTCTGCTTTAAATTCTACATTCTGCCTAACAAAAATTACAACTGTGTAATTTGTTCTTCACCCCATATTTAGTCTGATGCTTATGATTCTACAGAATGCCTCTACCACCCGGCCCCCAGTGACTTTTTGGCCTCTCTCTGTGGTGGGTTATACAAGATTTCCTTCACATGTTGATTGCAGCTGGCATTAGTGAACAGTCTGAAATGTATAGTACGTCTTCTGGGCAGATTCTTAAGGCATTATTCATTTTCCTAGCCTAAATAATCTACCTGCAATGCTATTTCTCATAGTGAAGATATATCACTAGTACTAGGTTTTGAAGACATTATCATCAATTTGACAACATTCAAATGGTAAGCTAAAATATCATCGTGGTATCAGCTCCTCTATCAGGTAATCTACAAATGCTGACAGAAGTACAACATTCTGTTTAGAAAGCACTCTGAGGGCTAAAACAAGGGAAGATTTTACTTCTTTATGTGTTTTGTATGACAACTTAAGAATGATTCAAGTTTCTTCTACAGTACAGAAAAAAAATAAAACATTTTCCCCATTGAGCTGCTGGGAAATAGGGGTTAGGTTCTTTAACCACCACCACCACCACCACCACCACCCCCCCCAAAAAAACAGGTAAAGCCAGGAATGATGGTTCATGGCTGTAATCCCTGCCCATTGCTAAGGCAGGAGAATCATGAGTCTCAGGCCCTAATAGTGAAACATATTCTTAAAAAAGAAGAAGACAGTAGGGGGAAAACAAAAGAGGGGGTAACAATGCTCAATAGGAAATGTACTCATTACCTTGCTCATGTAACTGTAACCTCTCTGTACAGTATCTTTACAATAAAAAATACTTTAAAAAAAGAAGAGGAGCTAGGCACTGGTGGTTCATATCTACAATCCTAGCTACTCAGGAGGCTGAGATATGAGTATTATATTTCTAAGCTGATTTGGGCCATAAAGTCCAAGAGACTCTTATTTCCAATTAACTGTCATGAAGCTGTGGCTCTCAAGTGGTAGAGCATTAACGTGGAACAAAAAAGCTCAGGGGGAGTGCTCAGGTCCTGAGTTCAAGCCCAGAACTGACAAAAAGAAAAAAGAAATCAATTAATAAAAAATAAGACATATAAATGATTTTTACATCTTTAGGAAATTAATGTCATCTGTAAAGTGATGACCAAGAAGAAATAGAAAGATCTAATTAAACAAAATATTTCTATGCTATATTTGCAACTACAGGAAATGTGTATGTACATTCTGAAGAGCTGAAGATTAAAACAGGAAAATGTTCTAAGCTCCTGAAAACACTAGCAATGCTTATTCAACCTTCTGCCATTTCACAACCTTTCTACTTGTGCTCAAATAAATTTTGAATAAAATCGCACATGCACTATTTCCCTGGCTGAGAGTACAAACTTTCAATAGTACTCTAAGACTAATGAATACTATGTCCGTCTGCTGAAGCAGCATATTAATAACACCATAGAAATGTAACAAGGTGGTTCCTGAAAACATTAAACATAAAATTACCAGACAATTTAGCAACTCCACTTCTGGGTTTCTGCCAAAAGAACTGAAGGCAGCTAGACAAATATTTATTTATACACCTGGCTCATAGTAGCATTCTTCACAATAGATGAAAGAGACTGCCCAAATTTCAGAAAAACAAAACACGACACAAACATACAGTAGAATATTAGTCAATCTTCAAAATTTAGGAAATGCTGGTCCAAGTTACAACATGGATAAACCTTGAAGGTATTATATATGCTAGGTGAAATAAACAAGGCACGAAAAGACAAATATTCAAAAAAATCCACTTACATGGGGTATATAGGCATATAGTCTTCATAGAGCGTGGAGTGGAGGTTGGCCTGGGGAAAGGGATAGGGGAGTTACTGTTAGTGAGTGTGGGAAGATGCAATGTTCTAGACATGAATGGTGATGACAGTTTACACAGTATGTGTGTGGTAAGGCCATTGAAATACAAACTTAAAATGATTGCAACAACTTATACTGCACACATTTTTGTCATGATGTTTTTCCTCACTTTTACCTGAGGTCCCATAGCTCAGGAGGGAGACCTATAAACATACTGGTAGGGCTGGGAAGGTGGCTCAGTGGTAGAGCGCTTGCCTTGCATGCCTGAGGTCCTGGGTTCGATTCCTCAGCACCACATAAGCAAAAAGAAAAAAGCCGGAAGTGGCGCTGTGGCTCAAGTGGTAGAGCGCCAGCCTTGAGCTGAAGAGCTGAGGGACAGCGTTCAGGCCCCACAACCGGACAATTAAAAAGAAAAAAGAAAAAAAAAACATACTGGTAACATAAAGCCATAAAAAGGATGTATACAGATGGCCAACACATTTATACAGATGATTAGCCATTTTTCACCTATTTCAGAACTAGGATCTTCTTCACATGATCATCTATGGCTGTGTCTGTTCTTATTTGTTTTTTTTTTCCCCCTTGCATCCAGTAATGGGACTTAACTAATGAGATCTTCCTTTCCGTGATCAATGGCAAAGATGGGAGTTGAAGGGAAACAGAAAATGAGAATTAGACTTCTCTTCAGTTCAAAGAGCTTCTCTTCAGTTCAAAGAGCTAGACTTCAAAGTTCAAGTGAGCTTACCTCATGAAAAGGCCACTTGCCAAGTTATGATCTCACTTCTTTGCAACAGGTGAAATACTCAAAGTAAGCAAACAGATCGAAGTCCATTCTTGCATATATATTTTAAATCATAGGCAATTCTCTCAAGTCCTCATTTGACAATTAATTCCAAAAGCTGACTTTCCGCAGAAAAGTAATGAGAAATGGCTTGCCATAATTGTAGAATCTTAATTTCTCTTTTTCCCATTGTCTGAGAGGAGTTCAAAACTACCTTTGTTGCTGGGGGCCGGTGGCTCACACCTGTAATCCTACCTACTTAGATCTGAGGATTGCGGTTCAAAGCCAGTTCTGGGAAGGAAAGTCTGTGAGACTCATCTCCAATAAGCCTCCAGAAAACTGGGAGTGGCACTGTGGCTCAAGTGGTAGAGTGTTGGCCTTGAGCTGAGGAGCTCAGGGAGAGCACTCAGGTCCAGAGTTCAAGACCCACGACCCCTTCCCCCCCACCAAAAAAAAAGACTACATTTGCTAGTTTTGATATTCCAGGAAAAACCAAAAACCCTGCATCATGACAAGCCTTGTCCTCTCCACCACCCTCCCTCCCTCAACTTTAGTCTACCCACCCCCTCACTATCCAGAAATCTGGAAAAGTTGATCTTTAACCTTCCTGTTCCCTCCAATAAAAACAAAACTGGACACATGTGAGAGACACTGTGTCCAATTCATCGTGCATGTTTTTCTCCTCTGAAAAACATTTTCAGTACTTTGCCAGTGAAGAATAAAATGGTTTAGTATAGTATTTTCAAGGGAACGAATAAACGGAAACAAGGTTAAACAAATATTTAGCAAACTGGGAGGAGGTGGTCTGGGCTCAAGGGAATCTAAGAACTAAACAAACAGCACACTCCTGGTTTTCTCTCCCTCTCCGAATGATCCCATTAAGTATATTATTACAGTCGAGCATGCAAAACTGGTTTCATACCAAACATGCTGATGCTCAGAGAACTCAAGTATCTGAGATGAATTGGAGACATGGTGAGCTCAGATCTTAGAAATCATAGTGGAATTTGTGTTCCTCTGTATTAACAACTATTGCCTCCAGCTAAAATTTCACCTTTAACGTCAAAGACAATGTTCAAAGGGCAAATGTTCTCAGGAAAATTCCCCTAGATGGAATATGTAAACAGGAAATTGGAGAGCTTTCTTCTAAGTAGTCATTTTCTTTTAAGGTAAAGTAAGGTTTGAAAAAAAAAAAAAAAGATTCATGATTTGCACCTGCCTACAGCCATTTGTAGTTGAGAGCAGACCTGGGACTGAACCATCCCTCCTCTGATATTTAAACTGTGGCAGCATTTTATACACAGGCAGGACTCAGATGGCCAAGTTCAGATACCTTTCCAGTGGCCACGATGATACAGAATGGAATGGGAGCAGTATCGTTATATCTAGCCACAAAGAGATCACAGCACCTCAGAGTGGGCTAGTAATCCACAACCTTCAGATTTGCCTAATGAAAGAAAAAGCCCAAATTCATTTTCGAGGTCTTTGGCTAGTACTTTGAACACTGACATCTCTTGGGTGGCTAATCGTCACTTACTACTCTCTCTCATAATCTAAGATACTAAAGATTCATCTAGCCCAGTTTCTGAATCTGAACCCAGTTGTCTCTAAAGCCACTGCAATTTAGAACACATAGGCTGGTTTTCTCTGAGATCACTTTGTCTACATACAAACATTTGTACCATGAAAAGTATTTTGTTAGGAGATTCCAGAGTCTTCAGGACTTTGAAATGCAATAAAACACAGAATGCTAAAGGAAGATAGAATCAGAAGATCTCCCTTTGTGTGTCACTTTAGGTCTCAGGTTACGGCATAAGCAACAATGCTCAGACTCAGCATGACATTCTAGTATTAGCACAGTTCTGTCTTCTTGGAAAATTAGTGTTGCAGAATTTTGGAAGTGACAAACTACAAAATGCTCTATGGTTCTATAAATTTCCTTGATATGAAAATCAAGACTTACTAACAGGGGCTGGGAAGGTGGCTCCGTGGTAGAATGCTTGCCTTACATGCATGAGGCCCTGGGTTCAATTCCTCAGGACCACATAAGCAGAAAAAGCTGTAAGTGGCGCTTTGGCTCAAGTGGTAGAGTGCTAGCCGTGAGCTGAAGAGCTAAGTGGCAGTACCCAGGCCCAGAGTTCAAGCCCCAACTGACAAAAAAAAAAAAAAAAAGCAGCAGCAGCAGCTCAGGGACAATGCCCAGGCCCTGAGTTCAAGCCCCAGGACTGGCAACAACTACAAAAACAAAATTAAAAAAAAAAAAAACAACTAACATAACCTAGAATGCAAAAATAATAACAAAATAGTGCTAATTATTAATGGGAAAGGATTTTACCTAAACAAATATGAATGACTTATTTCTATTTTTGTTAACCATACACTATTTTTTAAAAAATATTTAAACAGCTGGGCACTAGTGGCTCATGCCTGTAATGCTAGCTGCTCAGAGGATGAGATCTGAGGATCATGGTTCAAAGCCAGCTGGGGTAGAAAAGTCCCTGTGAGACTCTTATCTCCAATTAACCACTCAAAAAATGGGAAGTGGTGCTGTGGCTCAAGTAGTCAGCGCACTAGCCTTCAGCACAAAGAGGCTCAGGGAATAGTGCCCAGGCCCAAAGTTCAAGCCCTACATCTGAAAAAAAAAAATTAGGTACAAAGAGGTTTCAATTTAAGTTTATGCACTTGATCAGTGTTAATATCCCTTCCTTCATTCTCTCCCACATCTATCCCAGCCCTGCCTGCCTCTTCAAATCTCATAGTTTTCATATATGCACATTTCTTTTCAGTCAGCATTTTCTACTTGTTTATTACAAATGAGCCCACAAGATGAGGTATTAATGCTTGTGTAATACGTGATCCTCATTATCTGGGGCTAATTAGATGATACTTTTATAAATCTAAAAGGTAGGCTATTGGTAAAATAATTCTGATTAGTACAAAAATTTTAAGCAGATGAGGAAAAAACTTACTCAGAAGTCCAATGTGTAAGACTGTAGTCTTGGCTGAAGTACATGGGAAGAGAGAGGTAAGTACCAGGAAACAGTTTGTGGGAGAGGTAAAGGCTCCAATGAATGAGAAACACAGATCCAACCCACCCTCTGACAAAACCCTGGGGACTTTCAGCCACACTGGAACATCACATAAAAAGATATTAATCTAGCATGTAATAAACTTTTGATAAAAGGAAATCTGATTCTCTTCTTTGTCAATTCAGTACTATAAATGAGTCCTAAACTTCCTATTCTTCAATAGATTAATAACAACTGAATTTACTAAGAGAATAAATATTTATAAGTGAATTGAATGAAATCTTATAGCTTCTTCATTGCTGAGATAAAGGCAATATTAAAATGTAAATAAATATTTGGCCAGGCACTTGTGGCTCAGGCCTGTAATACTAGCTACTCAGGAAGCTGAGATCTGAGAAACACAGTTCAAAGCCAGCCCAGGCAGGAAAGTCCATGAGACTCCAATAAGCCACTCAGAAAACCAGAAATGGTGCTGTGGCTCAAGTGGTAGAGCGCTAGCCTTGAAGTGAAGAGCTGTGGGACAGCACCCAGACCCAGAATTCAAACCCCATGACCGAGGGAAAAAATGGATTTTTGGAAACACTGGTAAAGTGATATAAACTAAGATTGAATGTCAGCAACTAAATTGTGCTTTTGAAAGTATATTTTTATTATCTCTAGTTATACAAAGGGGTTACAATGCAACATGTCAGCTTATGAGTGTCATGTATCTTCATCTATATCCCCTCCATTCCATCATGCCACACAATGCCACCCTTTCCCCCTCGATTTAAATTGTTTTAAAGATACTTTACAAAGTGAAAACTTATACACATAGAACTCTTTCTTACTTATAATAATGAAAAAGGCCCTGGAGAGATTTTGTTTCTGTTTTTCCTAAATCTATACCTCCCTTTTTTGGTAGCTAGCCCCATTCCAACCTCCCTTTTATGAACAAGAACTTTTTTCCTTTCCATATGAAGTCTATGCATCAATATATATTCCATGAACTCCTTATCCATCCACCCATGTCTGGCCAAGGCATAGGCACAATGTACATTGCTAGATAGATGAATCCAATCCTCTGGCCCCGACAAATGTAGCTTTTCTGAGACCACGAGGGTCAATAGCAATAATGTGAGCTGTTCCATCCACGCAAGGGATTATCATCAAACAGACTGTCCTTTAGATCTGCAACTGAGAAGCCTGCAGTTCTGCTGATAAGAAACTTTCTGAGCCTTTCTGGTTGTTTGCCTCTTCTTTTCTTCTTTGGACTACATTGTATATTTCCAGTAACACATTTACTTTTATATATATATTTTTGTTTATTTGTGGTTAAGTTATCCAGAACCCACTTCTAATTACATAAGAACAGTGATATAAGAATCCTACTAATAACACAGATGGAAATTCACTTAAAGAACCTTACACCAGCTGGGCACCAATGGCTTCTGCTTATAATCCAAGCTTCTCCGGACAATAGGCTCTAGAGGATTAAGCTGTAAGGCCAAAGTAGGTAATGAAGAAGCAGGTTCAAGGCATTGATCAAGTGGCAGAGAGCCAGCCTACCAAGAACAAGGCCCTGGGTTCAAATCCCAGTATCTCCATGAGCAGACAAGCTCCATTTCATTTTTTTTGTCAATATACTACCATAAATTAAGTCCTATGTTTTAGAAGGTCTCTTATAAGTATGTTAAATAATGAATTTATTCAGGTGAATGAATACAGAAATTCATTTACACTTTTCATTTACACTTTTCAACTGAACAAAATATTACAGTTGTTATCTTTGTTGCTGAGATGAATGAGGTGCTAAAATCTAAATATAATTAGATTTGAGAAGTACACTGGTGAAAAGTATGAACTAAGATTGAATGTCAACAACTGAATTGTGAGTTGCTTTACAAGGAAATTTATATACACAGAATTATTTCCTATTTTAATAAAGAAAAAGTCTCAGGATATCTATCTATCTATCTATATATCTATCTATCTATCTATCTCTATCTTCCATCCATCTATCCATCCATCCAATGTTTTCCCTAAGTAAATACCTCCCTCTTTTGGTAAGCAGAAACTCCCCATTCTTTTTTATGAACATGAACTTTCTTCCCTTTTGTAGGAAATCTTCACACCAAAAAATTCCACTCATTCTTTATCCATCCACCCATGTCTGGCCAAGGTGTAGGCAGCACAGTGCATTAGATGCATTTATCAGATCCTTGGGTCCTGGGGGGGCATTGATGACTCATAACCACAATCGTAGCTATTCATATGAGTAAGTGCGAAAAGGTCAGCACTGAGGCCACCTGGGGCAGAATGGCTGGCTAGATTCTCTAAAAGCAAACACACAAAGAAAATGTGTAAAGAACAGAGTCAGAAACTCAGGTCTACTGGTACAGCACCAGCATGCACATGGTCCTGGTTTTGAATCCCAGTATCACCAGGAAGGGGTGGGGGAGAAAATATCACTCTCTTTAATTCTTTCATCAATTGTTCCATTACCTTTTGTCAATTTAAACATGCATACACAAAGAATGGTTTCCATCTTTTAATGTTTTCAAATGTAACATACAGAATCACAATACTATTTCACTTTCAAATTATGGGATATATCACATTTAAATATATGCTTGGATTTGACAAGGTGCTATTACAATACTGAGAAATTTCATGAAAAAGTTAACTTTTTAGTATAGTCAAATTACCTTTTTGCTACGTGGGCCAATGCATTAAATAGTAACTTGTTTAAAAATACGGGATTGTTTTAGGCTTCAAATTATTTTTTAAAGATATCAAGAGTATAGAGACACTGAATTCTTCACACTCATTCCATTTTGAAAGCGGACAGGACAAGACCTTTTTCCTTTGTACTTAACCTGGAGAAGGCAAAAACCACCCTCTCCTAAAGACACAGATATATCTAGAATTACATCAGTGTCATCACAGACGACTACGGAACAAAATGATCACTTCTATATTAATACATCACCACAATACATCGTTTTCTAAAAAGACAAAAAAATAAAATATTGGGAATGTGGATTTCCCTTACTGAACTGAACATAATAGAATCTCTGACTTTCTGGCTATAATAAACTTCAACTCTTCCCAGACAGAACTATCTACACAGCACAGTGCTACACACAATTATTCCAGTGAGATGTATACTCAATTTCACAAGATGATCAACACAGTAGTGCCATACAAAGTTTTTCTGCAGATAAAAATGCTAAGAAAGGCCACAGTGGACAGTGCCAGACACCGTAAGACAGGAGATGACAGTTACCACTCAGGGTCAGGGGATACCATGAGTTTCCACTGCTTTTTTTTTGTTTTTTGTTTTTTTTCCCACACCAACGGAAACAGAAAATCATTTAGAGAAACACAAGAGTAAAAATATATAATTCCACTGTAGGTAACATAATGTTTCCTTTGTTAAATGAGTAAATTAGCTTAACTGATAGAGAAAGTGAACAAGATCTGACAATGAAAGATTTTCCTTGGTTCTCATCAAAGAAATGCACTAGGGTTAGCACGAGGGTCCTTCTGGTTCCTGTATCTGTAAGTCAGCCAAACACCCAGGATCTGGAATTAAAAAAAAAAAAAGGAAGAAAAATGTTTGTGTATGATTATCAATAAAATAACTCTAGAACATCTGAATCACCTTGCTTTATTGTTTGGTTTTCTGTTCTTTCTTGTTTGTTTTTAAACTAAGGCTTCTAGTAAGGCTGGAACTCAGAGCCTTGAGCTCTCACTTGGCTATTTCACTTAGACTGGCAACTCTACCACTTGAATCACAGTTCTACTTTTGGCTTTTTGCTCGTTCATTGGTGCACTGGCTGGCTTCAAGCCAAGATCTTCATATGTTCTCCTGAGTAGCTGGGATTACAGGTATGAGACACCAGCGCTCAGCTTCACTATACTTTCTCTGCTGTTCCAGAGGAAGAGGTTTATTTATTTCTCTTTCAAATTGAAGTAAACCAAGTGAGAAGCCCTAATACATTAAAGCCTGCCCAGTGCGGTGGACT
The DNA here is from genome assembly GCF_000151885.1 of Dipodomys ordii. Classification (NCBI taxonomy): domain Eukaryota; kingdom Metazoa; phylum Chordata; class Mammalia; order Rodentia; family Heteromyidae; genus Dipodomys; species Dipodomys ordii. The sequence continues at coordinate 5,138,402 of NW_012267288.1, forward strand.
GCATGCCCTGACCCAGCACCTCTCTTATCAAAAGCCCCCAGAACTTGACCATGTGCCACTTGGTGAGGTAATAGGAACTTTGCAGGCAGTGATTAAGTTACAGATGATCAAGATTAGGTCAACGATGCAATTACAGGGGTCTGTATAACAGAGGAGGATAGGAAGGAGCAAGTCAGAAATATAAAACAGGAAATATATGGAAATACAATGACAAAACAAGAAGGCAGATCAGAGAGAGAAGGTGCTCTAGCTGGATTGAAGCTGATGTTCTTTGTCAACTTTGTTATTAATAGTTAAAAGGTGAACTTTTTACTAAGGGGAGAAGAAAGAAGCTAAATTAATATAAAACCAATCACATATTAGACATATTAGATACTTATATACGTATGTATTCATGATAGGCACAAATGCAGTTGATAATTATTGGAATATGTTACACATACATGAGAAAGGCCTTTCTAAGCATAATATCAAAAGGATAAACAATAGACTTGATTCCAGTAAAGGTAAAATCCTCTCTAAATTAAAAATAAAAAACAACTCTTGTTGAAAATGATCTTTACAACTTGGGGTGGGGGGAGGAGGAGAGGGGAAGGGAAAGGAGGAGCTGAGGTAACAATGCTCCATAGGAAATGTACTCATTACCTTACTCACGTAATTGTAACCACTCTGTACTAATTTTACAATAAAAGATATAAAAAAAAATCCCAGACATAAAAAGGTTGGTAAATATCAAAGAAACTGAAAGCAGAAGAAAGCAACGTGTACACACACACACACACACACACACACACACACACACACACACACACACACACAAATGTGGAGGATAATGAGGTATTAGAGGGAAAAATGAAAGAGCAAGTCAGAAAAAAAGGGAAGAAGTGAAAAGATGGGAAGCGATGGGTAGTTCTGGGGCTTTCTATTCCCCATAAGGCCCAGCTTGATGCCAAACTCTCACACATATTATTCCAACCCCCACCTGGAATTCTTAGAAAAAAAATTCCATTTTAAATATGCTATTTAAGTTCATTATACACAACTGAAAAGACTCCAACTAAGACAAAAGTTATTGCACAAACATAAAAGTAGAAATACAAACTATCAAAAAATACACAGATATATGGGTGAAATTCACTAGTCATGTCTTCACAAGAGCAAGCAGGATTGTAATACCACTAAACCTATCAAATTGTCAACTCTCTTTAATAGCGAAAATAACTAGTAGGTGCTTGAATCTAGTTAGTAGAGCCTTTCAAGCAGGCAATTTGACAACTCAGTATTTATCAAAATATTTTAGGGCATTTCTCACCTGAGTCCTATTTTATATCTATCTATGTATCATAAGAGTTTAAAAAGTTAGGAGATAAAAACATTCCATAGCAGAAAGCTGACCACAGAGATATTTATTGTAGTGATATATTAAAGGGGAAATTCATTGGTCAATATAGTAGGGAACTACTTGAAATTCTAATCATTCAAAGTCCTTAGGATTTGCCAGATTTTCATATATATGCTCACTTTTTTAAACAGGTTATCATATGGTTCTGCAGCTATACATAACAATCTTAACTGAATACTTGACACAGAGTAAAATATTAGTCTCTTCTTAAAGCAGCAGTGGATACATAACTGACAATAACAGAGTCTAATGTCCTTCTTACTAATAGAGGATCATGTGTTGACTTACATACCAGTAATTAGTTGTTACAAAATGACAGCTAACTTCCCATGGGCTGGGTATTATTTTAAGAATTGTAAGTTTTGTATGTACTAAATACATGTGATGAATAAAGGGAAAACTATATCCCCAACTCTATTCTTCTGTACAGATAAGATTAAGTAACTTGGCCAAGGGCACACGACTAATAAGCTGCAGCACTAGGTTGCCAACCCAGTCAGGGCAGCTGCTATTCCATTTGTTAAAACACATCCTCTAATCAGCAGCAGAAGCTGCCCCAAAGGCTTACCATTATAAACAATAAACATCCTGTGTGTTCATTTTGTATCTCCATGAAATAAAATACTAGAAGTGGAATTTATGAGTTAACAGAAAAATATATACTTTTATTATCTATCTAGTTAAAAGAAAAAACATGCTTTTTAATATCTATCTATCGATCGATCAATCGATCGATCGATCGATTGTGGTTCTGGGGACAGAACCCAGGGCCCTGGCACATGCTAGACAAAGTGCTCTACCACCAACAGGACTCCACAGATCAAAAGAGAATAATGAGTTGTTTGTACATACCTCTGTAAAACTGAAGAAGAGTCCAATACCACCAACAAATCTCAGAACCTCTCCAGCGTATTTTCCAATTATTGGAGCACACAGTGAGCACTGCTGGCTACTTTTAACACAGCTCTGTCAATTAAAGAAAGGCGGGGGATGGATATGAGCAAAGTACTTTATTCACAAGTAATGAAAACAGAGTAACAAAGCCTGTCCAAATTGTTTAAAAAGGAGAAGGAGGAATAAGAAAGAGTAATACAACGTGTGGCTTCGATTACAGTGCATTTATAGGCATGTACGGGAATTTCGTAAGGAAGTCCCTTTGTATAACTGATATGCCCTAATTAAAAAAAAAAAGAACAGTGCATTTATAAAAAAGGTATTCAATACATTTAAAGTACACTTATGAAGAGCAACTAAGAAATACACACAAAATTAGGGTCTAGGTTATTACAGTCAATCTTGGGCATATTCTTATGGGGGCGAACAAATCTTTAGGGTGGCTCCCTGGTCAATGACCCTGTATAACCCTGCCTTCCTGTGTTGGGCCCTGTGAATATGATGAGAAAGCCACTCTCATGTCTAGCTTGCATTCCTTATGACTCCATCTGATCAGAATGGAGTGATTTTCATGCTAACTTTGATGCCTGTGCTGTGGCCTGAAATGCCCAGTTCATAGCCACCAAGAAAACAGGACCTTCAGTCTGGAGACTACTAGAAGCCATATCCCCAACCCCTGCCCCCTGCTCAATAGCGGGGCAGATGGAGGATCCTAGGCCTCAGGTGAATATCAGCCTCTCCCAACCCCTAATTTCAGCCTCATGAGACCCTCAGCAGAGGACTCAGTTAACCCATGTCAGACTCCTGACCTATGGACCTGTGAGATAATAAATGAGTGCTGTCTTAGGTGGGGAAATTTGTAACAACTGTTACACAGCCAATAGAAAACTACTGAGTCCCCCTCAGGGCCCAGAGAGGTGCTAAAGTGTAAAACACACATGAACTTCTAAGGTGAGTTAAGCCCTGAGCTCTTTCCATGCAAGGTTGGGGGTGGAGCTTGAAGGTCCAAAGTCTGGCCTGGGACAGTAGGGTGGCTGGCTCTATTTGGTCGGTAAATAGTTTAACTCTAAACAAATTGTGATAGGGGGAAGGGAGAAAAGAAGATACTTCTATGTGACTTGCACCGTGGTGTCTCTGGTTAAGAAACCCAATTTAGCATTGATCATTCTCTTCTACTACATGGATCTATTTTAAAAATCACAATGTTTACATGCTTTCTTCTAAATCTCTAAGACTGGCCTATCACTTTTCTTTACAACTTGTTCTAGGAAAAGGCAAATGGGAAAAAATTTAGGGGAAAACCAAAAGCTTGCATGTCTGACAGGGGCCTGAAATAGTATTCTCAGTTATCTGAGAACAGGCAAACGTTACAGTAGTGTACATGAAATATAATATACATACATGAAGGATGATTCTGACATACAACTCTGTGTTCTCTATCATAATCATTGTTTATTATGTATGTAATATGTTTTTTAAGAAAACAAAAAAAACTAGCCAGTCGCCGGTGGCTCACACCTGTGATCCTAGCTATTCAGGAGGCTGAGATCTGAGAATGGTGGTTCAAAGCCAACCCAGGAAAGAAAGTCCACAGACTATCTTCAAACAACCACCCCAAAAAGAACAAAAGTCGAGCTGTGGCTCAAATGGTAGACTGCTAGTGTTGAGCACAAAAGCTCAGGAACAGCACACAGTCCCTAAGTTCAAGCTCTAGGATGGGTATTTTAAAGCAAATAAACAACAACAAATTGTATACGTTGCACTTACAGCCAGGCAGGTATCATTTGGATTAAAAGTTCGGAATCCACAGCAGTTTAAGTTTCTCTGGATGTCATTTCGAGCACTTGCTGTATTGTTCCAACCAACTTCCAGAAGCTGGCCCTAGGAAACACATATCATATATTTGCTAAAAATGTGTCTCTGCATAAAAGCATAAAGCTGGAGACTATAGCTTGTAGACCTGAGTGTGCACAAAATCAATATCCTCTATAAAACTATTTAAGAATTTTCAAAGGCTTATCTTATCTTTTCATTTGCAACTACAATTAGGGTACTATTTCTATTCTGTGATATGCAATTTTTAAAAAAGCATTTGGTTCAAAGGCATAATTCTCTGACTATAACAAAAACTAAGTTTCTGTTGCTTTGACACAAGATACCCTTATTGCTCTACAAGAGTAATTGCTAAGCCAGGCGCTGGTGGCTCACGTCTGTAATCCTAGCTACTCAGGAGGCTGAGATCTGAGGATCGCGGTTCAAAGCCAGCCCTGGCAGGAAAGACCATGAGACTCCTATCTCCAATAAACCACCAGAAAACCGGAAGTGGCGCTGTAGCTCAAGTGGTAGAGCGCTCACCTTGAGCTGAAGAGCTGAGGGACAGCGCCCAGGCCCAGAGTTCAAGCCCCAAAAAAAAAAAAAAAAAGAGTAATTGCTAGAATAACACTATGAACATCGCAGAGCAAATATCTTCCTGCTTATTAATGGTGGGAGGACCCATTAAATGCCTTATAGCAGTAGCATTTTTTAACCTGCTTAGAGCTAAAACATAAAGGATACAAATTTTACGACACCTCATGGTCTTTCAGCTCCTGTCAACCCACTAATGCACTCAAAAAGAAGGAATTGAGCTATTCAGAGTAAAATAACATTCTAGGCAAGAGGAAATTTTTCATAGTCCAGTCATTGCTCCCTCTTTTTTCATGCTCATGCTAGGTGATATAAAAAAGTAGAAGACACAAGCTGGATATTGGTAGCTTACATTTAGAATCCTAGCTACTCAAGACGCTGAGATCTAACAAGTGTGGTTCAAAGCCAGCCTAGGTAGAAAAATCTGTGAGAATCTTATCTCCTCCAGCAAAATGCTGGAGGTAGAAGTGTGGCTCAAGTGATACAGCACAGCCTTGAGTACAAAAGCCTTGAGAACTCAAGGCCCAGTACCAGCACTAAATGAATGGATCAACGAACAGATGAATAAAAATAAAGCAGAAAAGGAAAGACTCCACTCACCTGTTGCTCCTGATTCAGGGCTAAACAAGCACAAGATACAGAGAACTGAACAATAAATACCAGTAGGAGAATAATCATATACTGAGAATCAAAAGTTAAGGACATGTTTCAACATTCTTAAAATAGTATAAAGCTGACATAGCTTTAAATGTACTAGAAGAAATTCACCCAGAACTATGTGTATCAAAAGTATACATATAATTTTTATTTTGCTAACGCATGCTAAGTTCGTATAAAAAATATGAATACACACAGGGCTGGGAAGGTGGCTCAGGGGTAGGGTGCTTGCCTTGCATGCATGAAGCAAAAAAAAAAGCACATAAGCAAAAAAAAAAAAAAGCTGGAAGTGGCTCAAGTGGAAGAGTGCTAGCCTTGAGCTGAAGAGCTGAGGGACAGCACCCAGGCCCAGAGTTCAGGCCCCATGACTGACACAAAAAAAAAGAAAAGACAATACAAATAACACATGGATAAAATATTAGAAAAAAAAAGAAAAAGAAAAAAGAAAAAACAATACAAATAACAATGGATAAAATATTAGAATTACATCCCAAATAAAATGGCAATGCTTATGTACATAAACATATATATATTAACTAAGCAGATAAGAAACACAAATTGTCTAAGAAACACACAAATTTTCAATCAAATGTATCAGAAAATATTGCTAATTAAGACTTCACTGAACTTCCAAAAAAATCTTCATGATTTGACTCAGAGTGGTAATAAATAATGTTACCCTCACAAATGTTCCTGACATTGGTGGAACAAATATATATAGGGTTTTCTAGGAGTTTGCTTTGTGGCAATTCATTTTCTAATAATAGCATTAAATACACTGAATATATTGTAATCATTCAAACAGTAATGAGTAAGAAGTCAACCTAAAAGGGGTAAAAAAATTCGAATTTTCCAAAGGATACAAAAAAGAGCAACACCTGATGGTGCTTCACAGCTCCGATCAGCCCCACGAGAGCAATCAGGAACAAGAAGATACCCACCGCAATGACCACGCCAACCACACGGAGGCTGGAAATGAGCCCGAAGCCAATGCCCCAGGCTGCAATGCCAATCAGCAACAGACTAACCAACTGTGGAGACAGAAGGGGAAATTATTAATTTACATAATAGCCAATTTTTATAGTTTTTTTTTCCATCTTAGCATCTTTCAAGTAACTGCAGAGTCCTTCGGTATCCAGCAGCACGGAATGATCTCAGGACCTCCACTGATAAAGAAATGGAAGACTGGTAGGTCATCTTTCATATACAATGGTGTAGTATTTGTTCATCACCCCCTGCACATCTTCTCATGTACTTTAGTTCACCCCTGCTCTACAATACTGAATGCAATGTAAACGTTATGTAAACAGTAATTATGCTACATTGCTATAGAATTATGACAAGAAAAAAGTCTGTCTGTGACGTAACTCCCCTCTTCCCCTCCCCCCCCCCATGTTTTTTATCCACATTTGGTTGACCCAGCCCCTGGGTTCTGACCTCCAGAGGCTGGAGATCCATAGCTAAACTAGAGGATACACAAAAGGTCTCAATGGTACTGCTTATAAATTATATCAGTTTCCTCAGTTATACTTTAAAAGTAACATTGTTCTAGAAAATAACCATGAGGCCTTAAAAGTCATCCAATTTACTAAATAAACTTGGACATATGGTACCTAAGCTGGTGAAGTAAGAGTGTAATTAAACTAGACACCAGTACACCTCAGTCCAATATACTGATCACTGCAGATGAAAACTAATCTTTTCCTTCAAGCCTAGTTGAAACATGGCCCTCCCTAGCCTCAGGCTCCAAAATAATGCTTTCTCTAGCAGTGTTTCCGAAGATGTGGTTCTATTTTTCTCCTCATTGCACTTACTCTTGTTTCTAAGTCTGTGTCTCCAAAAGCCTGGTGCAACTTGACAGTAAGAATCTACAATCCTCTCACCTCCTTTTGTCCCCAGAACCCGTCACAGGCCCTGGAGCCTGGGGCATATGCAAAAATTATTCAGAGAACTGCTGTTGAGATCAATCATCCTAGAGGTCATTATCTCATACTCTAGAGAGACACAGAGGTCATTAAAACCAGCCAGATGAAAAGAGAAACTTCAGCTATTTCCGATGAAATGGCATACACAGCAAAAAAAAAATCATTTTATAGTCCAACCACTGCAAGGAAGCCAGGTATCGGTGAATCACAACTTAATTCTTGCTACTTGGAAGATCTGGAGATTGTGGTTCAAAACCAGCCCCACAAAAAGGTCTGTGAGTCGCTGATCTCCGATTAACCACCAAAAAGTTGATGTAGAACTGTGACACAGTAGTAAAACACTAGCCCTGAGTAAAAAAACAAAAACTAAGGGACAGCACCAAACCCTGAGTTCAAGCCTCAGTACTGGCACAAAAAAGCAAAGAATACCAGGAGAAGAGTAAGAACACGTTTCATGATACAACTGTTATAATTACTTCCTCAATACTTAATAAGTAGGATGTACATAGGAAATAAAATTAACTGATAGAAGATGCAACTTGAAAAGGTATGAGAACAGGGATGGAGGACTATTTGCAGAGAGGGAAGAAGAACATGCCTCTGATGAATGTGTGGACAAGCATTTCCCGGAGCCATCTGACAGAACAGTCCTCACTTTGGAAAAATCAAAATGGAAAAAGTATATATTCTCTAGTATCTCTTAAAAGGCCTGGGAAGGGCTGGGAAGGTGGCTCAGTGGTAAAGTGCTTGCCTTGCATGCATGAGGCCCTGAGTTTGATTCCTCAGCACCACATAAGCAGAAAAAGCTGGAAGTGGTGCTGTGGCTCAAGTGGTAGAGCCCTATGCTTGAGCTGAAGAGCCATGGGACAGTGCCTAGGCCCAGAGTTCAAGCCCCATGGCCAACCAAAAAAAATGGGGGAAGGGGCCCTAGTAAAACTAATTTAGCATATAATAATTACTTTTCAAGGGAATCCTTTTCTGCTTGATGTGTAATTTTCACATGTAAACGGTTCATTTGATAAACTTTATCTCACTAGTAGATAAAACTATATATAGAGAGAAATACAAGTCCGTGCTTTCTTTTATTCTCATGCTTTGCTTCTTTGGCAAAGCTACAGATATTTTGGATAAAAAAATACAAATAGAGGAAGGGGAGGTGTGGCTCTAGTGGTAGAATACTGGCTGTAAATAGAAAAACTAAGGCCCTGAATTCAGCCTTTCCCCCCCCCACCCCCAAATACACTAAATGCACACTATTTAGGAGTTTTGCCCATTTCTCTCTATATACAGTTTTATGTACTTGTAAAGTTAAAGTCTGTCAAAGGAACTATTTTACATGTGAAAAATTACACATTCAAGCAGAAAAGGATTCTCTTGAAAAGTGACGAAGTTGTAGAGACTCTGTTGGTCTCTGTTGCAGCTTAGATGCACAGAAAACTTCTGTTTTCAGAGGAGGAGAGGGGAGAGAGCACACATATTTTGCCCCCCAGAAATTGGTCTCCCTTTCTCAGTGCTCCTTATCAGTATGTCTGTTTGCTTCAGTAGGATGAGCCTTTTTTTAATCATCCTCTTTTAGTCTTCCTATAAATTTAAATAATTTTAGACTGAGGGGGGGAAAAAGGTCTTTGGTCTTCACAAGTGAGCTTATTTCTCACTGTGGCATCCAAATATAACATTTATTTTGCAAAGCAGCAAGAGGCAGAAGCCTGAAGGAGGTGTGAGAGAAGGGCCAGATGATGCTGGGGAGGGCCCCGCCTACACAAGGGAGAAGGGCCTGGGGGTCTCCAGTGCCGAGCACAGAAATAGTCCCTACTTGCACACATGAGAGGAGCTTGCTGTAGCACTTTGAGGGCTCCAGATAAAGAGAATCAATAGGAAATATCTACATCTATTCATCTGTCAAGAGAAAAATGAAGCAGAGACAGAGAGGCCTTTGAAAAGCAGACTCACACAACTGTTATGATTGGCAAGTCAAATGTGTAGAGCAGGCCAGCAGGCTGGAAACTCAAGCAGAATTCCTTCTTCCAAACATTCAGTAGTTGCTCTTAAGATTTCCAGCTGATTGAAGGAGGCTTACCCACATGACGGAGGAAGTATGATTTACTTACAGTGGACGGATTGTAAATGTCAGCTATAGCTACTAAATACCTTCAATGCAATATCTAGACTAGTGTTTAACCAAAGAAACTGGCATCATAGCCAAGCTCACACTCACACACACACACACACACACACATCATCCCACTATCCAATATCACATCAGTCCTGGAGGTTCAAGTAAACCCATGGGCAAGATAGTACACTGGGGCTGGGAACGTGGCTTAGGGGTAGAATGCTCACCTAGCATGCACGAAGCCCTGGGTTCGATTCTTCAGTTTCACATAAACAGAAAAAGCCAGAAGTAGAGCCGTGGCTCAAGTGCTAGAGCAAAAGAGGTTCAGGGATAGTGCCCGGGCCCTGAGTTCAAGCCCCAGGACTGGGGGAATGGGAAGGGGGAGACAATAATCTATACTGCATCCTTTGAGTCTTAGAGACAAAAATCACAAATGATTTCCGGGTGCCAGTACCAGGCTTATGTCTGTAATCTTAGCTGCTTAGGAGGCTGAGATATGAGAATTGAGATTCAAAGCAGCTGGGGAGAAAAGTCTGTGAGGCTATTATCTTCAATTAACCACACACAAAAACTGGAAGTGGAGCTGTGGCTCAAGGCAGAATGCCAGCCTTGATCATAAAAGCTCACAGACAGCACCTAGGCCCATAGTTCAAGTCCTAGGACTGCCCCCCCCAACCAAAAGACACTAATAATGACATCAAAACCTATAGTTTTAGAAGAATCCTTTTATTTTAGTGAGATTTTTTTAAACATTAGGAATATTAAAATTAAATATTTTTAAATATCAAATTAAAAATTAACTATTCATCAAGAAATGTTTGGTGCTGATTATGTGCTGAATGCTAAAAATAAAAGCCATCCCTACTGCAACAGACGTCTATGAGCTTTCTCTTTAAAGGGCCAGATAGGTAGCCTTTGTAGATTTCATAGCTCCTGTTATAGCTACTCTATTGAGATGCTGTATGTCAATTAAGAGTTGGACAATACAGAATAAATAAGCAAGGCTGTGTCCTAATAACATCTTAGATTTTTATGCATTTCTTTGTTTTGTTTTGCTGTTTTCAGATAGCGCAGGGGAGCGATGAACTTGCAATCCTCTAGCCTCAGGAGTGATGGGTTTATAGGTGTGAACCATCATGCCTGGAAACATTATTTTTCAACAGTGAGTCTGAATTCATGTAGTTTTCATGTATTACAAAATAAAATTCTTCCTTTGACTCTTTGGTCACTTAAAAATGTGAAACTGTTCTCTACAAATTGCTATACAAAAACAAGCAGTGGATGGATGTGGCCTGTGGGCAGTAGTTCACGGATCTTTGCTCTACATGACAATACAGAATGAAAAGTCACAATAGGGCAAATGGTTGCTCTAGTCAGACATCTTACAAGGTGAGCCACAGTGCAAGACAAAAATTTAAAACAAAAGAAAAATCCAGCATGGTGTCTCATGCTTGTAATCCTATCTACTCAGGAGTCTGAGATCTGCTAGGCTGGACAGACAAACCTTCCAAGTCTCTTATCCCCAGTTAACCAGGAAATGAGCTGAACTGGAAGTGGGGCTCAAGTAAAGTACTAGCCTTGAATAAAAAAAAAGCAAGAATATTCTAGCACATGCGTGTGTGCGCGTGTGCGCGTGCACACACATACACACACACACGGTTTTGTTGTTGATGATGATAAATAGAAGTGGCCTGCAATGAAACACAAGGGAGCAGGTAATAAACTGAAAAATAGGCCGACTTGTGAATATTACCTTATGCAGCAAAAGAATGAATATTACATATATATTCCAGCCTAGTGGCTAGAGCCACTAGGCACTAGGCTAAGTGAATGATCTGAAAGGAGCTTATCCTGTCAGTGGGGTCTTTGATGTCATCATGAGCATCCTTATGAAAGGGGCAGAAAAACAGAAAAAGCAAATTATCTGTATAGTTACAAGCCAAAGTAATGTCAACAGCCACCGAAAAATAGAAGAGGTGAGGAACAGAGGCCTGGGCCTCTGGCACCTTATTAGGCATTCTGGTCTCCAGATCAGTGGGAGTACAGTTCTTGTTCTAAGCCACCGTGATTGTGGTCATTTGCAACAGCATCTCTAGGGAAGACACAGAGAACAATGCATGCCTTTGGAAACAAGTCAGGAACCTCTCCCTGTTTCAGGAACTGCCTAATGTTTAACCACCAATGAAATCCCATCTGCGTACCCACACTGGTGCTCTCAGAAATCCTCATTGACATGCTCCCAGAAAACCAGACTCTTACACCAACAGTAGCGTTTCAGCAAAGGAGACCATGTTCTGTGTTCACTCCGTTGCAGCGAATAGGCTCACTCCTCCTCACTCACTTTTTCTTGAGATACTGTCTCATTATGCTGTCCAGGCTGGCTCTAAACACCTGAATTTGAGTTTCCTCCTGCCTCAACCTCCGAGTAGCTTGGATTAGAAATGTGTACTACCATATCCAGCTCCAAAAAATGTAGTATCTACAACCGAAAGTGAGTGAGGAGGGGCATTAGCCTAGCTCTCTGAGTAGCCATTTGCTTTTACTGAAAATGTCATCAGGGACATACATAGCCAGGTGCCAGTGGCTCACATCTGTATTCCATGCTACTCAGAGACAGAGGTCTGAGGATTGTGTTACAAAGCCAGCCTGGGCAGGAAAGTCTATGAGACTTTTATCTCCAACTAACCACTAAAAAGCTGGAAGTGAAGCAGTGGCTCAAGTGGTAGAGTGCCAGCCTTGAGCAAAGAAGCTAAAGGACAACAGGTAGGCCTTGAGTTCAAGCCCCAGCACCAACACACACACACACACACACACACCACAGAGAACACACTGATAGCTGATTTTTTTTTCTTCCTTTTTCCAGATACCAAAGGGAAAAGGAAAGACTTGCTTACTATACCTCTGGAATTCCTCATCAAAGTGATTTGGTCATACTTATATAGAGTTGTCTATCCCCATTGCTCCTACCACACCATCTCTCATAACCACTGAAAGTTAGAGGCTTAAAACACAGCTGGTTTATTTTCTTACAGTTCTAGAAATGCAAAGTTCAACATGGAAATTTTTAGGCTTCATTTCTTCTGGAAGCTTAAAGGCAGAATATATTTTCTTTCTTCTCTAGCTTCTACAGGTTACCTGCATCCCTTGGCATACAGTCCCTTCCTCCACCTTCAAAATCTAACAGGGCAGCATCTTCATCTCTCTTGGTCCTTTTTCCCCTCAGAACACCTTTTTTTTTCCTGACTAGGACTCTTTTTTCTGCCTTTAATAATGACCTTTATGATTATACAAGTTTACCCATAATAATTCTCCAATGCATGATTCTTAATTCAATCTCATTTTCAAAGTTCCCTTTGCTATGTAAGGTAACATAAAGGCTGATTCCAAGGATTCAGCTGTGGATACCTTGAATACAGGCATTAGTCAGCCAACCACATACGGTTCTGAGAATATGGGTAACTGAGTTACCATAGAAACCTTCTGACTGCATATATTTTTAAACAATGGAAAGGGTTCTAACATTTTATATATATATATATGAGACCAAGCACAGAGAAACAGAGAAACTATGGGACATTACAAATTAAAACAGAACTGAAAGCTCATGCTGGAAAAAAAAATGGTAAAATGAGGTCCACAAAAGAATAGGGAAGGGGCTCCCAGATCACATGGTTTCTCGCTTTAAGTCAGGCTGAATTGGGAAGCTGAACTTAGAACTTTAAGTTACCAGGAATCTCAAAAACAAAAAAAATCTCAGGATGCGGTGGGGAACAAATCAGACCACTACACAGCCAGGGAGACAGCAGAGATTTTTGTAGTCTCTTCAAGAGAAACACAAGCCTACTTGGAATTTAAAATGCATTACCTAATGCGTTTAATGCAGGAACCTTCATGCCAAACAATCCAGAGAAAACTAATTATGAGCTGTGATAGCAGCTAAAGGAGAAAAAGTCATAGGAAGCAAATCCAAAATGACTCAGGAGAGACACTTCAAAACCCAGTCTTAAGCCATTCCCAAACTTAAAAATATGAACTTGGTTATCAACCAAAACAAAAAAAAAAGTCGATCAAGAAAATGTGATGTGTGTGTGTGTGTGTGTGTGTGTATGGGAATTCTATGCCTCCGTCAGAAAGAATAACATCACCCCATTTGTTAGGAAATGGAAAGACTTGGAAAAAACTGTATTAAGTGAAATAAGCCAGGCCTAAAGAAATATAGATCCCATGCTTTCCCTTGTTTGCAATGACTAGTACATGTCTAGGACAAGCAGAGAAGGTCAAAGGCTATGTACATATGACCACATGAGATAATGTTAAGCAAAATGTACCCCAAGACAGGGACACAAGTCATTTTTTCTTTCTTGCTAGTGTTTTAATGTACTTACAATGTACTATGTGTTTCTTTTGTATGTTCTTCCCCCACGTATAACCCAGTTTCACTGGATTTGATGCCGGTGTTCTGCATCTTGTATATACATTTTTGTAATTTGGGGAGGAGAAGGGATATTGCGGAATGTTTAAATGGGGATACAGGCTGCTGCTGATGAGATGTACAGAATACTATGTTGAAAACAAACTTTACAATGTCGGGGTGGGGTTGGGGGGAGCAGTTGGGGAGGTGAGGAGGGAAGTGATGGTAGAGGGAAAACAAAGGAGGAGGTAACAATGCTCACTATGAAATGTACTCTTTACCCTACTCATGTAACTGTAACCCCTCCGTACAACATTTTTACAATACATATATATACATTTAAAAAGAAAACAAAACAAAAAAACACCAATTTCATAAGAAAACAAAATCTACTGATTGAAAGAAGCAATACATACTTAAGAAGACCCACAGCTCCCAAGTACCTTAGATAACAGAACTACATGAAAGTAAAAAGAGTACATTTAAACTAACAAGATAAAAAAAGACATTTTCCCCCCTTTGGTTGGTTGTGGGGCTTGAATTCAGGGTCTGGGTGCCGTCCTGAGATCTTTTTGCACAAGGCTACTGGCTCTTCCACTTTGAGCCACTTCGTTTTCTGGTGGTGAAGTAGAGAGTAGAGTCTCATAGAGTTTCCAGCCTGGATTGGCTTTCAACAATGATTCTCAGAACTCAGCCTCCTGAGTAGCTAGGATTACAGGCTATGAGCTACCAGTGCCTGGCAAGACAGGTTTTTTTTTGGGGGGGGTCCGGTCATGGGGCCTGAACTCTGGGCCTGGGCGCTGTCCCTCAGCTTTTCAGCTCAAGGCTAGCACTCTACTACTTAAGCCACAGTGCCACTTCTGGCTTTTTTTTCTTTTTCCTTATGTGGTGCTGAGGAATCGAACCCAGGGCCTCAGGCATGCAAGGCAAGCGCTCTACCACTAAGCCACCTTCCCAGCCCCCTGGCAAGACATTTTTAAAATGGAAAAAGTTGAAGAGTTAAAAGAAGCTCAATAAAGTAAACCAAAAAAATAAAAAGAGAAACAGAATGTGGGGCTGGGAAGGTGGCTCAGTGGTAGAGCACTTGCCTTGCATGCCTGAGGCCCTGGGTTCAATTCCTCAGCACCATATAACAAAAAAGCTGGAAGTGGCGCTGTGGCTCAAGTGGTAGAGCGCTAGCCTTGAGCTGAAGAGCTGAAGGACAGCGCCCAGGCCCAGAGTTCAGGTCCCATGACCGGACCCAAAAAAAAAAAAGAAATGTACTCATTATCTTGCCCATGTAATTGTAACCCCTCTGGACAGTATTTTCACAATAAAAAAATACTTAGCTCAAATGCACTCTGTTTATTAAAAAAAAAAAAAGAGAAACAGAATGAAATGTGTCTTTTTAAAACAGACAACCCTCAAGAAAAATTATTTTTAAGGAAAAGAATGGGAGTAAAGACACCTGTCAAAAACCCAGTGTAAGAGCTGGGAATGTGGCTTAGTGGTAAATGCTTGTCTAGCATGCATGAAGCCCTGGGTACAATTCCTCAGTACCACTTAAACAAGTTCAAGGACAGTGCCCAGGTTCTGAGTTCAAGCCCCAGGCAAAAAACCCAAAAACAACAACAACAACAAAAGTGCAAGCCTGGCATTAATGACTCAAGCCTGTAATTCTAACTACTGAAAGCCAGCCCAGATATAAAAGCATCTGAGTCTCCTCCAGTATTTTCCCCACTCCAAAAAAGTACAAAACTCATACACAATGCCAGAATATGACATTTCCTTCAAACTTCATTTGACTTCTTCTCTGCAGCACTACCAGAGGAGATCTTAAGACATCTGGGAAAGAGCGAAGATAAAATTAAGTTGGGCCAGGTGCTGGTGGCTCAGGACTATAATTCAAGCTACTCAGGAGGCTAAGATCTAAGAACAGCAGTGTAGAGCCAGCCCAGGCAAGCAAATCCGAGAAATTTTTATATCCAATAAACTAAAAAAAGCCAGAAACAGAGGCATGGCTCAGGGGGTAAAGCGCCAGCAGTGAACAAAAAAGCTGAGCAAGAGCCTAAGGTCCTGAGTTCAAGCCCAAGGGCAAAAAGAAAAAAAGTTAGGAAGGGAGGGGAACACAACTGTCATTATTTACAAGTTAGTAAACAGATATACAAAGGAAATCCAAGATATCTACAAATTATTAAAACTGGCATGAACCATAAAAGTTGTAAACGGGAGCAGTAAACAATTTTTAAAATGTTCCTTAGGATATGATTTATAATAAGCCCCCCATGTATGCTTATGCATAAATCTAACAAAAAGAGTCAAGCCCTTCATGGAGAAAACTGTAAAATGGATGGAAGGATACAATTTAACAAATGTATGTATGTTAAATTACTATGTTAAAATATGTATGTATGTTAAATTAAGAGATACAATTAAGGATACAATTTAAAATATCTATATGCTAAATTATGTACGTTAAAATATATGTATGTTAAATTAAGAAACACAGCATGGCTAGTGGCAGGGGAACACTTGTGATTATCAGGTATCAATTCACTCCCCAATTAGCTTACATTCTTCAATGTAGTTCCGGTCAACATCTCCACAGGGTTTTAATTTGTGTGGAGGTATCAGTGCCTCCTAGAACTTCGGATGTTAAGATGATTAAGGAGAAGTTCTTTATCTGTTGCACCTTTTGTCAACTCAGTTACACTGTTACTAGCACCATGACCTTCATTTCACCTGGCCCTCATTCATCGCTACACCTACGCTCTTCTGAACAGTGTCTGCCAAACTGAAGCACAACCACATCATTTGGATGTGTTTTATTCTTGAAAACTTAAGCAAAATTAGGTATATATATATATATATATATATATATATAGAATTACACTATCTTAAAAATCATCCTAACAGATCCAAAAACATATTTTAATAGTTTAAGACAGCCACAGAAGCAAATAAGCCAACATTGTTGTCTTGGGAGATATGAAATTGTAAATCAGTGGAAAAGAAAGGACTTTAGTAGCTAGCCCGTGACCTTTACTTTCCCAGTTTAAGAAAAGGTAACTAATCTCTACCTTACTCTACATTTTCAACCCTAAATAGGAGACCACAACTTTTAAAATATTTTTTAACAACTTGTGGTTAAGGGAATATTTCTTAAATCTGACGCAAAGTAGCACCTACAACATTAATATACCTTTTGCCATATGGAAAAAATTATTCTTAAGTGCTTTATACCTGTGAAGTTAATATTACAATAACTCTAGGAGGTAGGCAGTATCTGTTTCCAGAATGAAGAAGTTAACCACAGAGATCTTAAACTACTTGTCTAATTGTGATAAGGCAAGTTAGGGCAGAACTAGAACAGAAACTAAGAGCTTTCAGGCTAAAGATTCGCTGTTACTACCTACCCTCTGTCACATTAAATACTAAAAGTGTTCGATTCTATACTATGAAAAATGTAAGAAAACTGTGGAACGGAAATGAGATACAGCTCAAGTGATAAAGGGCTTGCCTAGTAAGTATTAGGCCCAGCGTTGGATCCCATACTCCAAAGAAAAAAAGAAAAAGAAAGAAAAGAAAAAAGGAAAATATATGCTGAGCCTAAGACTAGCAGAAAACATTGCCAGTACGTATTTTAAAATGCCTACAAATCACACTAAGCACATACTAAAAAGGATTCAAAGACAGTGTGAGGTAATCAGTAAAAGAAGTAACCAAAATCAAGACAAGAAAGAGGCTAAATCTCATTAAAAATCAGAAAATGAAATTTGGAACACTGAAATGCGATCTCACATGCATTACAATGCTAAAAGCATGGTAAACACAGCAGGTGTAGAGAATCTACAATTCATGTTCAACTAGAAGTGTAAATTTCTATATAGCAACTTTACAGAATACTCAGGCAGGAACATTAAAGATGTGCATCTCTCATCACCGCAGCAATTCTGTTTCTAGGTTGATCCCCAAGAGAAACAAGCATCTCATCAGCTGTACACACTGCGGCTTTCTACTGAGTATTTGCTGGTAACAGTGAAAAACTGAAAGCAACTGTAAACTGCGGCTAAGGAATTCAGAAACTCAGGTATAATCACACAAAAGAATTCGCATGGTATTTATCTATACCTACGAAATCAATAAATATCAAAGCATAACAAAATAAATCATATAAACTATATAAATACAATGAAATATATTGTTTATGTGAATTTTCAAACATACACTTGCAACACTGTACACCTTCTTCTCTGTGGATTGCTGTATCAGATTATATGTCATATGCTATAATACATGCAGAGAAATAGCAGGGTTTTGTTTTTTATTTTGTCATGGCGCTTGAATTCAGGAGCCTGGGCGCTGGCCCCAAGGTTTTGTAGTCAAGGCTAGCACTCTACCACTTTGAGCCACAGCTCCACTTCTGGTTTTTTTCTGGTGGTTAACTGGAGATAAGGGTCTTACAGACCTTCCTGCCTGGGTTGACTTCAAACTGTGATCCTCATATCTTAGCCTCCTGAGATGATAGGCTTATAGGCATGAGCTACTGGTGCTAGCCTGAAAGATCTTGATTTAAGGAGAATGACAACTTCTGAGGAAGAAAAAAAAAAGGGAAAGCAGCTTCAAAGTGTTCCTACAGCTATGTTTAACTTCTTAAGAGAAAGAGATACCCAGATTGCTGGCAGCTGTAATATCTAGCTAATGAATTAACAAGACTTGATCATATTCTTTTCTGTGCAAATGAAGTATTTCCTAACTGAAGCTAGAAATTTTTGAAATTAGATTGGTAGAACACAGCTGTAATCCCAATACTGAAGAGGCTGAAGCGAGAAGCTCTTGAGTTTTAAGAAAAGTCCAGGTTACACAATGAAACCCTGTCTTATAAAAACAGAGAGAGAGAGAGAAAAGAGGGAGGGAGGGAGGGACAGAGGGAAGGTGGGAGGGAGGGAGGCAGAAAAATAGGAAGGTTTTTAACAGCATCTTCTTAAAAGGACTTTGCCTATACCTCAAAGCAGTAGGTAATAATTTAATGATTCTCACACTTGTATAACAAAATATATTTCTCAAGTGGTACTGGCGTGTAGGAGGTCCTAGGTTAGCTTCCCAGTACCACTGGAGGGGGGAGGGAAGGAGGATGGGAGGAATCAGAAGAACAGGAAAGGAAAGCAGCTCTCTAGGACTATTATCCTTGAGAGGTATCAAGTTTGAACTAAGCTACCACCCTACCCCCTCTCATATACACACACAAATATGCAAATTATTCAAAAGGTTAGAGCAGCAGCCTAGCAGGCAAGATGATCAAGTGTGGGAAGAAATAAATAAATAGAAGAAATAAAATATGGGAAAATACAGTACAGGAAATAACACGTATTTGTGTGCAGCTGAGGTTTCTGAAGCATCACAATTCTCCCAAATATTCATAATTAGGTTTTTAAGATAGAAATACTACTTAAAGAATTTCATTCTGTCTCTAAGATTTGATTATAAGGTTTCTTTAGCTTGTGCCCAAAAGGAGCCTTTTAAAGACAATAATAAAACAATTTAGTGGTAGTGGTAATTATGTGCTATTGTTGGTTTGTAATTTTGAAAAAAACAAGATTATATGAAGTCTTCTAAACTAGTGATCTAAAAATTATTGATTCAAGTAAAATTAATTCTAACTGCATAATTAAAAAGTCTAAGCTTGTCAATGTAACTTAGTATACAAAGGAACTGGAAGGAACCCTTTGTTCAATTATAATAACAGTTTCTTTACGAAACCAATTATAATAGAAAGTAAATTTAGACCTATGACAAATAAGTTTCCTTCCTCTAGAAGACAGAATGCTGATAAAAACAGATTATGGCTCTGTTAACTCCTTGATAATGATGTTTTTATGAGCAGGAAGCGTCAACCTTTCCTGTTTTCTCTCTAAAACAAAGAAAACTAGATCATATAAAAAGAGCTGTAATGGAAAAAGGCACCAAACAAGATTATTTAAGTGTCTAAAATTGGCCTAGCTTCGCCAAACAAATAGCAAGAGACAGTTGCGGCAGCAAACCTGCCAGTAGACAGATTCTGACAAAGGAGAAGAACAAGGGACTCAAATTCTCAGCCAGGACTCAGAGACAGCACAAAACCACTGAGCCAGGAGGCACCAAGGCCTGTGGCCAGGGATCTCAATCTATTCCTTTCATTGTACAGCTAAGGAATCAGAGTAGCAAGTTACTGTGCCAAATGATACAGACACAGAGCTGCAGCAAACTCTACATATATAATACAGCTTTTCCTCCCTAGTGGACCACGGCATTAGAGCACAGCAATATACTGAAGTATAATTTTATAATATTAAAGCTACCATTACAATACATAAGGAATTATGGTTATTGCCTTGTAGCCTGATCAATACATTTACTACCACCCACCTGCACAGTGCCAGGCAAAAGAACAATAAAGCTCTCTTGGCATATGACCTTTCCAATAGTTAAATGCCAAATGCTAACCTATTCCTTTTGTGCTTCCTAGTTTTTTCTTACCTGAATAAAATATTTCCCCACATATACTTACATTATTCACAAAAAAGCACACAGTGCATTCATTGCCTAGGAAGCTAGAAATTCTATTTTACAAGAAATGACTTCTCTTTGAGACCACTCAAGTGAACAGAAATGTGGAGAACTAATCACCACGCACTCATGCAACTTTAGGGTTGAGACATATACTACTACTAAAGAACAAAGATAACATGAACAATGGTCGTTATAATCTAACACAAGTGTTAAACATTAAGCTATTCTAATGATAAAGAAATTGGGAGACTATTCTAGAATTTAAAATTGAAGAAACAAAGAAATGGTTGCCCAGAGGAAAATTAATTTCTAGAGCGAACATAGGTTATGTTTTTCAATCTAGTTTATTATTTTTACACAACCATTAATCCTAGTGACTACCACCAACAGCAAATACACAAGACTCAAGCCCACCTTCCTGTCTAACAGTGCTTGGTTTAACAGATGAATATCTAACAGAGTATATTCTGTAATATCAGATACAAGGATAATGAAGAAAAATAAATGGGCCCCTCTGGTGTAGAAAGCTATATGGACAAAGTTGATGTCAGTAGCTACCTTACATGTGGAAATAAAGATTTGGCCTCTTCAAAAATCTAACCAGCTGGGCACCAATGGATCACACCTGTAATTCTAACTGTTCAGGAGGCTGATGTCTGAGGATCACAGTTTGAAGTCAGCCGAGACAGAGAAGTCCATGAGTCTCTTATTTCCAAATAATTCACCAAAAAAGCTGGAAGTGGAAGAATGGGTAAAATGGTAGAGCCCCTAGCCTTGAGCAGAAAAAACAACTTAAAAGCCCTGAGCTCTAAGTTCAAGCCTCA
The DNA here is from genome assembly GCF_000151885.1 of Dipodomys ordii. NCBI lineage: Eukaryota > Metazoa > Chordata > Mammalia > Rodentia > Heteromyidae > Dipodomys > Dipodomys ordii. The sequence goes on from NW_012267288.1 coordinate 5,159,562, forward strand.
ATACCAACATAAGCACTCGGTGGCGAGGGAGGGGGGAGAGTGGGGGGAGAGGCACGCAGGAGGGAAAGGGAGATAATCTAATCAAAGGCAAGCTGAGTTGAAAGCAATAGAGTGAAAGAATTTTTACCTTTCCAGAGCTGAGCCTTTTCATCCAATCAAATCTATGATATAATTAATGGATGTCCCAGTTACACGAATCAAAACATTCTTTCAAGCTCACCTATAACTCAAAAAGAATCCTAATTAATAAGAGCTCCATCTTTCAAGTGTTCATAAATTTTTAATAGCTGAAAATCTGCATTAACCTTATCTACCCTCACTACTGTGGCCACCTTTCCTTACAAAACTAAATTTAAACCCCTCGTCCTTGTCAGTAAGTTTTTATAAACATGAGCAACCTTTGTCACTGAAGTAAACAACAGTAGATAAGCTGGCCACTGGTGGCTCATACCTGAAATCCTAGCTTCTTAAGAGAATGGTACTCAGTAGCGACTACATTGAAAATGAACTATGCAACTTGTGGGTGGGGACAAAGGGAGAGAAAACTGGGAGGGAGCAAAGGAAGAAATGTACTCTTTACCTGACTTATGTAATTGTAACCCTTACATATATCACCTTTATAATAACTATTTTTTTTTCAAAATGAGGATGAGGTCTAAAGCTCAAAGCCTGACAAGCAAAGAAAAAAATCCATGAGACTTTTAATTAATCACCAGAAGGCCAAAAGTGAAGGTGTGGCTCAAGTCGTAGAACATCAGCCTCCAGCAAAAAAGTCAAATAAGAATGAGAAACCCAGAATTCAATCAACCCAGAATTCAATCAACCCAGAATTCAATCCTCAGGATTGAATTCTGCCTGCACACACGCACATGCACAAGCACACACATGCACGCACACATGCACAAGCACACACTCACACATACACACAAGAGTTAACAGAGCCTGAAAAATAGCTAAGAGAGGGAGCATATTCTGTAGCATACTAGGATAAGTATGTTTATAAACACTGAACGTTTCAAAATAGCTAGAAGGAAAGATTTTCCATCTTCCCAACAAAAGGAAGTATGTTTGACATAGCAGATGAGGCAATGATCATTATATATTATGCATGTTTTGTATTGAAACATCACACTGTAGCTCATAAATATATACATATAATCACGTATCAATTAAAGATAAAAAATGTATTTCTTTATTAAAAAAAAAACCTTCTAAAGCTTCTTCTTCCAAGCTGAAAGTAGAAGGCTAAGGAACCCCAGGATTACTTAGGTCATCCTTTTTCTGCAGCCTCCCTAGGCTACTAAATTCAACTACTGAGGTGCAGGGGTGCTGGTAGATGGGAAGCAGGCGTTAAGGAGGAAGTAGGAAATAGTACAGAGGATGAAGAGGAGACTTTTGTGGGTGATGGATTATTTAAAGTCTTGAATATGATGTGCTTGCTCAAAGGTAGTATACACATACTCAAACCACCCGTGTTGTTTTCAGTTTTAGTATCTCAAATCTGTTGCTGCATCATAAAGGCAAAAGCTTGACAAGGCGAAGCATTTTAGAGTATTATCTATCCTCTGTCAAGGAACAAATAATGCCTAAATGTGCAGATATAATTAGGTGGCTAGGAAGCATGCCACATTTCCAGCAAAACAACCACAATAATAATTACAATTTTTAAGCAGTGGTATAGCAACAATCCTATTATCTGCAATTGAACTCATCTTTTTTTTTCTTTTTGCCTGTCTCAGGGTTTGAGCTCTGGTCCTGGGCACTGTTCTGAGCTGCCTTCTTGGTCAGGGCTAGCACTCTACCATTTGCGCCACAGTGCCACTTCCAGCTTTTTCTGTGATAAATCACAAAGAAGAGTCTCATAGGCTTTCCTGTCTGGGGTGGCTTCAAATGGTAATCCTCAGACCTCAGCTTCTTGAGTACCTGGGATTACAAGCATGAGCCACTGCTGCCTAGCTCTGAGCTCAACTTTCATGGCTTGTGTCCCCTTCAAAGTTCATGTATTGGAATTTTAACCTGCAAATTCATGGGTTGATGGCATCTGGCGGGAGACCTTTGAAAGATAATTCTGGTTAGATGAGGTCTCCAGGATGGGGTACCTACGATGAGATTAGTGGCTTTATGAGAAGTAGTTGCCTGAGTTTGCATACACCTGCTCTTTGGCTATATGACACATCTTCCAAGAAGACTCTCATGAGATCCTCAATCCTTGGGCTTTCCTTCCTTCTTCCTCTCCAACAATGGGAAATTTCCTTATAAGCTACCCAAACTACAGTACTATATTATAGCAGCAGAAAACACACTAAGAAACAAATATGTTAAAAAGCCAGTCAGGTTCGCTTGGCAGCTACCTTTTGTTTCTTGCTTTAGAACAGTTTCCAGTACCAGGATGTGAAAGCCCACTATATTGTGAAGATACTTCATTAGCTACTTCTCCCCATCTTCTCAGGAGCCCTCACCCTCTAAATGCTACACACTCAAGGCATATGTTGATCTTGTATTCCTAGCATGTAAGAGCCTAGTGCTGAAGAGGCCTCAAAATATAATCGATATAGATCTCACTGATACTGCATGTTATACTTATGGTACTCTAGAGGCTATATGATAGGCAGTGGGGAAAAAATACAGTATAAGGATGTTCCAGATTATTCTGTCTAGGCAACATATAGAAGAGATTTTTATTGTTTCATTAGTTACATTTCAAGATGAAAAAAAGATAATCCAGCTACATTAGTTTTGAGTGTCAAAATTCTAGAATAAGTAACTTTGTAAGTAACTAAGTAACTACTTTGGGCACAAAAAAAGGAATTCAAGACATCTGAAAAAAGAGTGGATTAAGTGCCATAATTAAATTGTGCTACAATTAAATTATGCAAGAAATGTTTTGCAAGTACTAAAGCAAAAAGAAAATATGACAACAGTGGAAGGTAGGAAAATGTAAAAACATTATTCTTAATATAAAGGAGGATTATACTGCCAAAATGCGGTACTACATCATTTCACATGTAAAGAAAACAAAGGCCCTAGACCAGAATCTTTTATATGCTTCAGCATCAATGAGGAATGACACTGGAAAACTGAACTCTGTTCTGAACTTTTTAATGTGGAAAACTGAACAGCAATTCAAAGATCATGCATGTTGACGTACTTCTAGGATGACAAACATCTGAACAAAAATGTAAAGACTATAAATAATCTAGATATTGCTAAATAGCTAGATACGTAGTGTTGAAGCCAAAACCTCAGTCCTTTCATTGTACTTATTTCTCAAACGGTACAGAAACCTCAAGTGTTCTTACAGATTTTTCTCTCCTGGTTCTCTATGGTGTCACTGTTACAATGTTTACTAGACACAATGGGCAAAAATATATCTCTTGAAAAGAAATTAAAGGGAAAAAGACCCTAATTCAACATTTTCCAAGGCCAAATAGTTGGAAATGGCATCCACAGTTGCAAGTTCCAATTCCACCCTAGCCTTTCCTTCTTTGTAGCAGTTCTGAGAAACAAATAAGACTTATGGGCAGATCAACCCTGCACTGACGCCTACAGTTAGTAACTAATGCTGACCATATGCAGGGACTGCAACTCAGAACAGAGAAATAATTGAGACAAGATCCTTACTGTCAATGGGCTTATACTTTACCTGCTGTTTTCAATGATTTTTTTCACTACAAATTCAAGAGTTAAGTCTCAGTTCTCATCTGAAACAGCAGTACTTAACACCACCCCCTTTTATCTCCTTGACACACTTACATTTGGCTTCTAGGACACCAAACTCTCCCAAGTTTTCCTCTTCCACAACTAGCTTTCCCAGCCCTTTCTCAGCCCTTTGCAGAATCTGCCTTGTATCTCAAGAGTTTTAATACATGTCAGTCCATGGACCCCTCCCCTTCTGTAGCTCCTGTCACTTACATATTGAAGTCATCCAGTTCCAACTGCGGAAATAACATTCTCTACGCTGACAGATGCCTGACTGCCATCTCCCAGTAGCCTCCTCTGAATGTTGGTAATGATGTGTGAGAGAAAAGAGATAAGGCCCAGGCAGCGAACAATAAAGCTACACTGGTAAAAACTGTGGAATGAAAATCCAATCTATCAGGAGTTCAACTGGTCCCTTCCTTAAAAGGGGCCCAGAATTTATCTATTTCTTTCACAATTAAATATTCTACACTGCCTCATACCTACTTTACAGTCGGGCCTCCATTCTCACAGAAATCAGACTATGTCATTTCTAAGGCCTCAAATTACCAAGAATACCCCATTTTACGTGGAATAAAATCTCGTCTTCATAAAACACTCCAAGCCATTTGCAATCTGGGCTCCACAGGTTCATCAGCATCCTTTCCTACACCTGCTGGCTGGCTCTATTCCAACCAGTACATTTCACAGTAACTAGCAAACAGTAATTCCTACTTAATTGTTAATCTAATGCTAACATTTTTTCTCCCTTAAGATGTCTGGCTGTGGGATAGGGTTAGCTTGTCATTATAGTGTGTTTATCTCACATATACAATCCAACACCACAAAAAAAAATGAATTGGAGGACATGTGTAGTAGTACACACTTATAATCCCAACATTCAGAAGAGGAAAGCAGGAAGAATCAAGTCTGGGGCTATACAGTCATGTCTCAAAAACCCAAAATACTAAAATTAAAAATAAATAAAAATGACCATGCTTCTGGCTGTACCTTTTGCTTGCTGTGTGTGTCACAGTGCTGGAAATCAAACCCAGAATCTCAGATTCTAGGCAAGTGCTTTATCACTAACACCCCTGCACACCCCGCCCCATCCCAGCCTTGGTTTACCTTGGATCACTGTGAACTAAAAGAAAATAAACATTTTATGCAGGTTTTTATTTTTCTTATGTAGGTTTTACCCATGAAGATTAGGTAGAAAAGGGGACAGCCGAGTCTGCAAATTCAGTTCAGGAAGTATTTAGAGAACAGAAGCTCTATGTTAGTAAAAATAATATAATTACAAGGGGAAAAAAATAGGCCATAGAGAAAGCCATGACCTCTGCCAACAAGAAGTGTGTGCTCCAGGAAGAGAAAAAAATGAGGCCCCAGACCATCTAAGAGAACTGGGTTGGCAAAGACAGAATAAAAACAAATCTGATAATACCAGCTCTCATCGTAAGCTAGAGAATTTAGGTATGAATATTCTTTAATGTATCACAGGCCCTTCATCTCCCTGAATTCCATTGAGATAGCACTAAGATGCCAGGATGGATGGATGTGTATGTGCGTGCTTTGTTTTTTACTTGTTTGAAGTGTGTTTTGTTTGTTTCGGGTTTTTGTTTTTGTTTTGGCAGGGCAGGGGTTGGAAGTCAGGACCTCGTACTTGCTTAGCTTGTTCGCTCAGGTGGTATTCTACCACTTGAGTTATACTTCAACCCTGCTATTTGCTAGTTAGTTGTGGGAGAACAACTGTGGAGATGCTGTTTTTTCTGCCCATGCTTGTTTTGAACTATGATCTTCTAGATCCCAGCCTCATGAGTAGCTAGGATTACAAGCATGCATCAGCCACCAATGCATCAGCCTATGCAGCAAATTTGAAGGTAAAAAATTCTTACTGACTGGAGGGGTTTTATTAAAGTACTCTCCAAAGATGGAGTAAAGGGCCAGGTGCTGGTGGCTTACATTTGTAATCTTAGCTACTCAGAAGGCTGAGATCTTAAGATCACAGTTCAAATCCAGCATAGGCAGAAAAGTTCCTTTATCTCCAATAAAAACAACCAAAGCCTCAAGAAGAGCTGTGGCTCAAGTGGTATAGCATTAGCCCCAGGTCTTATCAAGCCTCTACACACACTCTCTCTCTGTCTCTCTCTCTCTCACACACACACATACACACACTCACACACACGTATGTATGCAGCAATGGTAAGGCACAGATTGAGCAAAGACATCAAAGTAGGAAAGGGCAAAAGTGCATGAACTCAAGAGGAGTAAATTATATAAATTAACGTACAAAGGCTACTTCTGGAGTTCAAAGATGTGGAATGAAATGCTAAAGAATTTGGATTCAATCTCCTAGTCTTTACATGTTAGTAGAAGTGGGTTTGGATTAGTCCTGGTTGGTATGGTGTGGAAGAACTGGACACAGATTCAGGTAAAATTTGATAGAAAGAAGCAGTGAACCCAACCTGCTTTCACCAGAAACAAAAAGTGTGAAATGGCACCCATCAGGAGATCACCTAAACCTGCATTAAAAACTAGCACAATGAGAGGCTCAAATGTCACTTCAAAACTACTGGCTGTATTTCCCCCAAGTTAATTGCTTCCTTCTTTGGAAATGTCTCAAATAAATCAATGTTAAATTTTGTGCCAATTAGCTCATTTCAAGCAAGAAAAAAAAGAGACACACATTTTTGTTATGGTATTTTTAACAACATATTTGACACATGAGCAGATTATAAATATGGCCATAAGACTGCCCTCTGGAGGGCTGGGAAGGTGGCTCAGTGGTAGAGTGCTTGCCTTGCATGCATGAGGCCCTGGGTTCGATTCCTCAGCACAACATAAGCAGAAAAAGCCAGAAGTGGAGTTGTGGCTCAAGTGGTAGAGTGAGGGACAGCACCCAGGCCCAGAGTTCAGGACCTATGACTGGCAAAAAAAAAAAAGAGTGTCCTCTGGAAGAAATTCAAGATTCTGCAAAGAGCCCATTTTCGGTGACCAACTGAATTCATTCAGTAGTTTAAATGACAGAGCAATAACACCACAAATCTAATCACATATTGAAATATTAAAGTAAGATAGTTTGAAAGACGATTTTGAGAAACGGCAGGTTTGAAAGATGATTTCAAGAAACGGTAGGAGTCATCATTTGAAAGCAAGTGAAATAAGTAGATTTTGCTTTGGCTGAATACTGAACTGTTTTTCAGCTGATTGGGGAGTTGAAGCTGAACAGAATCATAAGTTTTTCTAGCATTCTAATGACTAGACCAAGAGTCAATAAAATAAAAAAAGTAGCATTAAATTTAAAATTTATAAACCTCAACATATACCACATCTCAGCCATTTTTCCTTGCAACTGAAAGACATATTTTTATTCAAAGGAAACTCCTGCCTTCTGGAAGCCTGTTGATTTAATAATCTCTAGCATATTCAGAATCCTAACAGCTTGAAAACCTTTCCATCACAGCAGGCTAGTTTGTAACTCAAAGTTGGAAACAATTCAACATTTTCCACCCAAAACTATAGCAACTTAATTTTGTTTCTGTAACAAATCCAAAGAAGTTATAGACACAATTTCCCTCACTACAACCCCAAGAGTAAAGAATGGAAAATATCACCCGTTTATAAATAAACTAAAGATCAAACAAAAAATACATAGAATTGTAAGTTTTCTTCATAACCCCAGTATCTTTCTCCTCAGAAATTATATGGGCATATTTTTTATGGGAAAGTTCTAGCATCTTTGTTAGTATTGGGGTTTGAAATGAGTCTTGCACATACTAGACACTCTATCATTTAAGCCATGGTTCAGGTCCAGCCCTTTTTTACTTTGAGGATTTGTTGCTATTACTGTTTTTCACATAGGGAACAAAACCTGGTGGGACCAGCCTTGGATTATAATCCTCCTACCTGTGCCTCCAGTATATTCATTGAGATAGGGTCTTGCTCATTTTTCATCCCCATGGATGAAAAGAAGGACCTTCTTGTTAAAAATAGCTTGGGATTCGTAGCATGGTAAAGGAATAAGGACACCAACTCAAAAGGAACTGGGCAAAGTTTACTTCTGCAGAGGTGCCATCAGCCAAACCTGGCAAGTTAGTTCACAAAGCAGGCAGCCTGCTTTCTTCTTATCTGGGGAGGCCTTGCAGACATGACTGAGTTCTGGCTACAGTCTACAAAAGGATGTTGCTTAATTAACAGGATGTAACTAACATTTAAGGAGCTTCTAACAGGATGTCTTAAACATGGTACAGCAGAACAGGGAAAGTATGTAACTAAAATGCAATTAACAAGGGTCAAACTACCTAACCAAAGTAGGAACTTTTTAGAAAAACAATTCTCAGGAAATTAAGAGAATGGAAGCAAACAAACTACCTTGATAAAAAAAAAAAAAAGGAGCTTTTATCACCACATTCTGATCTCCACCTCCTGAGTTAGCTGGGAGTACAGGTGTGAGACACCACACAGGCAACTTTTTATCCACTATAAAATACATCTCAATTTCATTTTAAAATGTAAATCAATGAATATGAGGGTATGAATAAGGTGGCTTGAACTCAAGATCTGTGATCTTGTTTAGCTTTTATTTATTTGTTTATTTTTTGCAGTCCTGGGGGCTTGAACTCTGGGCCTGGGTGCTTTCCCTGAGATCTTCAGCTCAAGGCAAGTGCTCTACCACTTAAGCCACAGTGCCACATCTGATTTTCTGAGGTAAGTCTCACAGACTTTTCTGCCTGGGCTGGCTTTGAACCACTATCCTCGGATGTCAGCTTCCTGAATAGCTAGGATTACAGGCGTGAACCACTGGTACCCAGCTCTTGTTTAGCTTTTTTGCTCAAGGCTGGCATACTATAACTTGGGCCACAGCTCCACTTACAGCTTTTTGCTGGTTAACTGGAGGTAAGAATCTCAGACTTCTCTACTTGGACTAACTTACACTAAAATCCTCAGATCTGAGTCTTCTGAGTAGCTATGAAAACAGGCATGAGCCATGGGCCCAGTTGACATTAATAAAAACTAATGTACTCTCAATATTGCATAAGGATTTTTCTCAAAGTTACAGTAGGGAAAATACACATGCACACAAACACACACACACACACACCCCAAAAAAGGAAAAACATGTAAGAGAAAACTTGGATTCTAGATGAACACTAACGAAACAGAACTAAAATTTCTGGAATATTCTCACTCATTCTAAGACCACAAATTATTTTCTACCCTTACTTTCTTAGTTAAGACTCCGATATATTTTATCCATGTATTCACACATACCCTAGCAGTACAATTCCTTAATATCTCAGTACTGTAACTATTTTTCTGGTAATTATTTTTCACTCTTTTTCTGTATTTAACAAAGTCATCTATCTACTCAAACACAGCTCTCTGGTTAAGCACAGGGAACTGTATTACAAAGCTTCAAGGTAGGACTGAATGATATAATAAAGGATGTAATCAATGCAATGTAGGAGTGGGATATAATTCAGTGGTAGAACATTTGTAATGGCCCTGGGTTCAAGCTTCAACACTAGAAAAATTCCCAAGCTTCAAAATGTTTCAAAATTTAATATACATTTCATGTCTCAACAAATCACTAGGTATTCTTTGAAGTTTCTATTTGTGAACATATTCTCAATCTTAAACATTCATGTAATTAATATATAGTATTATATATACATTCATTTTAACACGCTATTGAAAATAAATCAACTTTCCAAACTAATATTAATTCATAATTATAACCCAAGTATTACCGCTATTTCCAAACTCCTCAAATTCAATCATTCCTTGCTGCTTTCTAACCAACAAAAAATTTCCCCGGTCTTACATTGCATGGCACCTACAATCTAATTCACCACTTTATTTCTCCAACTAACTCATGTCTCACTGTGCAAGTATTTTCCTTAGTCTGTGTTTATTTCCCATAGTTCTCTAAATAGAGTGTACACAATAGACAAATGTTTATTGATTGAACTCAGCTCTTGAGATCATCTGGAGAAAAAAGGTGGTAAATAAACAGACTTCATAGAAACCAAGGGACTTTCAAGAGCTTTTTGGTTTGCAGTATTTCCAAACTGAAAATAGAAAGGGGTCCACGATAGGCATGCAACCAGTATTTACAGACAAGTGTGATTTTACTTATTATCTTTAAATAGAAAGTTCTGAAGCAAGTCATCCTCTCCACTTACAATACCAGGAGCTGAAATTCAGTTAAGAGATTGTAGCTTCTAAGATGGACACTGTTGGCTCACACCTGTTGTCCTAGCAACCCTTGATCTGAGGATCTGGTTTGAAGCTAATCTAAGCAGAAAAGTTCATGAGACTCTCATCTCCAATTAATCACCTAAAAGTCACAAGTGGAGATGTGACTCAAATCTTGAGTGAAAAAGCTAAGACATAGCATGCAAACACTGAGTTCAAGTCCAAGTACTAGCATGCACCATGCCCGTACACTCACACACACAGTCTGTAGCTTTCCTCTTTTCTCCTTACATTTACAAATTGTATATATACTATACACTTAATTAAGGTTATGCCAGGTGCCAGTAGCTCACGCCTATAATCCTAGCTATTTAGGTGGCTGAGATCTAAGGATTTTGGTTCGAAGCCAGCCCTTGCAGGAAAGTCCGTGAGACTCTAATCTCCAATTAATCATCAGAAAACCAGAAGTGGCACTGTGGCTCAAAGTGGTAGAGTGCTAGTCTTGAGCAGAAAAAGCTCAGGGACAGCGCCCAGCTCCTGAATTCAAGCCCCACAACCAACAACAAAAATAAATAAAGCAGAAATAAAATTAAGGTTATTCTGCACTGAGGATCTCCATAATTTAAAAAAGCAAGTAGGAAATAGAGCTGTGGCTCAAAATGGTAAGAGTTAGCCTTGATCAAAAACACCCAGGCCCTGAGTTCAAGCTCCACTACTGACCAAAAAAAAAAAATAGACAAAAACAACCAATACCTCAGCCTAGTCACCAAACTCCTAGAACACACATGGAAGGTGCCTTTTACCTTGTATAAGCACAATGCTTTCTGGATAATCCTGAATACAAACCAAATCTCAAGTTTATTAGACCACCTGAGGAGGTAACATGGCTTGGCTGGTAGAATCCTAAACTCCTCAAAATGCTCCAACACAACAGTAATGAGGTGGACAGCACTCCTGGCCTCTACACCCCACTCCCAAGTACAACTCAGGTCCTACCACTTTGAGATGGCTTCAAACGTAACCCTGAGCATCCTTCAGAGGCACTGACAGAGAAAAATACAAACTACAAAGTAGGTTTGTTCTTCTTGCCCAACACACACATATACACAGACATGCGCACACGCACGCACACTTTTTTTCCACGATAAAATGTGGAAGGAAGCCAAGAGCCAGTGGCTCATAGGAGTAATCTTAGCTACTCCGAAGGTTTAGATATGAGAATTGCAGTTCGAAGTCAACCCCAGAAGGAAAAGTTGTGACACGCTTATCTCCAATTAACCAGCAAAAAGCTGTGGCTTACGTGGTACAGTACAGCCTTAAGTGAAAAAAACTAAAGGAAAACCACACAGGTCCTGAATTCAAGCCCCAATACTGGCATTAAAAAAAAATCCAGGTCGGTTTTTTGGTTGTTGTTGTTTTTAAACAGGCTCACACCTATAATCCAAGCTATTCAGAGGGCTGAAATCTGAAGATCACAGTTCAAAGCCAGCCCAGACAGGAAAGTCTGCAAGACTCTTTTTGTTTTGTTTTTTTTGTTGGTCACGAGCCTGAACTCTGGGCCTAGGCACTGTCCCTCAGCTCTTCAGCTCAAGGCTAGCACTCTACCATTCGAGCCACAGTGCCACTTCTGGCTTTTTCTGTTTATGTGGTGCTCAGGAATCGAACCCAGAGCCTCATGCATGCAAGGCAAACACTTTACCACTGAGCCACTTTCCCAGCCCCTGCAAGACTCTTATCTACAAGTTACTACCAGAAAACCAGAAGTGGAGCTGTTGCTTAAAGTGGTAGAGCACTGGCCTTAAGCAAAAGAACCTCAGGGACAGTGACCAGGCCAAGTTGAAGCCCCATGACCAACAAAAATTAAAAGAGTCACTCCTATTTAATATCTAGATTAAGTTTTGCCTGTTATTCATCTCTTTAAACTGCTGAACTAATTATTTAGCCTATTTACAATGTATACAAAAAGATAGGCACTAAATTATTTTAATAAATGACCCTTTGTCGAAAATTCCTAGGATTTTAAAGAGCTATTTTTGTAGTCCCATGAACTTCCAATTAGTTATATTTTACTGCAGAGCTATTAAAATCAATAGAATATACTTTGAGGGCCAATAATTTAGAATAGAAATTAAAGTCAATGGGTACCTTTAAAATCAACCTGCTTTCTCCTTGCTTTTGTGAAATTTGTAAATACAGTATAAATAACATATCTTGAAAGCAACAGCACTTGGTTTGAAAATAACTTGCTTTTTAAAAAGCCATACACATTGCACATTCATCTACAAAGACTCTTTGGCCAAGTAAGTACGCAAAGCAGCCTCTTTATTGTGTGTAAGCAGACAATGTAAGATTAAGTGTCTGGTGGACAGATAACTAAATCATTGACAGAAGAGACAGAAGAAAAAAAAAGCAGAAATCAGGGAACAAAATAGAGAAAATATAAAGCCCCAAGCAGATCATTTGTGCTACTAAAATACTTGATCAGCGTTTACTTAATAAACAATGAGATAAGTAAGCATGCTAAAGGTAAAGCAGGTGAATTCTGATCTGGAACTTGACACCCATCTGCAATTACAAGAAGCTGTACCACCAAGTGTTCTATCATTAGCAGCCCTGTTGACAACATTCCTACTCACTGGCCAGAAAAGAACTCGTTTCTATCCTGCTTCCCCCCCCCCCCCCACCATACACACATACACACTAATGGTAAAATGACCCAGTGTCTGCCTCCCTGTGTTGGAGACCTCAAGGCATCCTTCTATTCCAAGCCTGTAACCTAAGCTTGTATAGATGGCCTAACTCTGCTAATGCAAGGGAACTGGAACTGGATTTGTTTTCAGGGTGGGTGGGGGCTGCAAAACACCAGGTATATTTATAGAACGGAGCAAGAACAGGATGGAGGGACGATGACAGAAGAGGAAGTTTCTTCTCAGTAGAAGCAGCCTGTAGAAAGATCTGGATTCAACAGCATAGGTTCTCCTCATGCACACCAGCTACAAAACTTATTAAAAACCTTTTGTGTGTGTGTCTTTTCTCTTACGTGTCATACTTAGACAACCCCCTTGCTTCCTATAGGGATCAAAATGACGAACAAACGTCGCCTGTGGAAAACCTGGGGATGTCGCAGGCATTCAATAAACATTAGCTCCTTCCTCCTCCCATTCACCTAGAATTGTGTCTCAAAAACAGAAAAATCACCATCTGCAGCGTTAAAACTTAAAAGAGGTCAAAGTGGGTTCGTACGGGGTGGGAGGGAGAATGAGAACGTGGGTGGAGGCTCGGTTTAAAATGGAGTTGGGATCTTGATCACGGGGGGGTGGGTGTTGAGAGCGAGGGGGGGACCATGGGGAAAGCATCAAGTGTGCGTAAAACTGGCGATCGCAATCCACAGAGACACAAAAACACATCCCTTTATGTAAGCAGGCGACGAAACTTCGGAAGCTGCGGGTGTCCTGAGAACCCGACTCGCTAGCGTCCATTCACATTGCACGAGCTCGCGGAGCTAACCGAGAGGCTGAGCACCCCGGCCATAGATAGGCTGCTGCCTCGTCAATTTCAGATCTCGCTAGGTTGAAGAAAAGCGGGGGGGGTGGACTGTGCTCAAACCTCGGGCAGCCATCCCGCCTCCAAATCCGCTCCAGATGGGACCGGAGCGGCAGAAGGGATGGGATGGAAAAATGGGAAGGTCTGGATTAGATGGGAAGGGATGGGGGGAGGAGGAGGGGGACCGACGGTGGGTGAGGGGCGGGGTGGAGCACGGAGGCCGGACGAGGCTAGCCAGCGAGAAAAGACCCCGGCTTCACAAAGACGCGAAAGGAAGAGACTGCGCCAGGCCCGCACCGCCAGCTCCAGGCGCGGACACCGACGCGAGGCCCGGGGCGCGCAGGGCGTGAGCAGACGGGAAGGGGGCGCGGGGCGCGGGGGGCGCGGGGCGAGCCAGCCTGACCGCACGCAGAGAACCCAGGGTGCCCCGCAGGTGCGGAGCCCCCCACCCAGCCCCGCCCCGGGCTCACCGTGTACAGCAGGTTGAGCGCGCACAGGCAGTTCTTGGAGCACGCGAAGCCCCCGCAAACCATCTTGGTGACTGGTTGCCGGCAAGCTTAGGTACAATTCGATTCCGGGGAGCTTCGCAGGCAGCGGCTCGGTCCGGTCCTTCAGGGCCTGGCTGGGGAGGGGCAGAAGCGCCGGCGCCGGTGGGAGGCTTGGGGGGGGGGAGGGTCTGCAGTGCGCGGCGCGCCCGCGGCGGCTCCGACCCGCTCGGGAACCTGCGGCCGCCGCAGCTCCAGCCCAGCCGCCAGCCCCGCCCAGCCACCCGCCTCTCCCCGCGCGCTGATTGGTCGCTGCCAGGGAACAAAGGTAGGAATATGCAAATCAATGCGCTGAGCGAGCGGGGATCCGGGAAAGGCGGGGTGGTGCTGAGCTCGGGGGAGGGGCGGGTGCTGGCGGACGGAGAGCCCCGGGTCAGAGCTGGTGACAGTGACCTGGGTCACTTCCCCAGGAGCCCGTGAGAGGGCGGGGCTCCACGGAGAGGAGGTCCACGCTGGCAGCAAGAACTATGACAGCACCTCTCGAGTCTCGGCCTGGGCGGATGACGTGGCACCATTTTGAATGAGATTTCAAAATTAAGCACCTGGCATTGCTTGAATGAAAGAAGGAAGGAAGGAAAAGAAAGAGAATGAAAAGCAAGAATGGAGTAGAAGCAAATGGAAGGGGGAAAGTGAGCTTAGGAATAAATGGAACCCACTAATGTAATTCTAACTCCTCTGTACATCACCTTTATAATAACTATTAAAAAAAGAATAAAACATAGGTAAGGAACGTGGCCCATAATTGTGACCTGGGTCAGGTCAAGAAAGACTTGCTCTTTGGAGGTTTGCTAGATAATAATTTTTTTAAAAAAAATTATAAATACATGCTTGCAAAAGAAGAGAGTGATTATTTTTGTGATCAAGTCTTGAGTTTCAATAAACTTATGTCTGCACAAATAAGACCTGTGAAGACCTTTAATATGATATGAAAAATACATCCAGTACTTTTTTTTGTGTGTAGAACCTGCCTAGTAGGGTAAAGACTCAAGAACTGCCAGATAAAGATACAACTTTAAAAAACAAAATGAAAACCTGATATGCCCCTGACATTAATAAAGGGTTGGTTAAATCAGTACCTCTGCCAATAAAATATTTTCATAAAAAGATTTTTAAGTTTCTAATACTTACATGGAAACTAAGTTAAATTAATGCAAATACTAAATGTGTTTAACAAAATGGTGTTTTAAACAAGCTAATTAAAATAATTGGTCTTCTTTAACTATTACCCCCTTCCCCAACCTCACCACGCCAACAAGGCCTAATTGGTTCTTATGTCATCTACATTGGCTTTTTATGTACACCCAGAAATATTCCAGAAGTTAATCTTAATTCTAAACAATAGTTAGATACATGGGATTTCCTTTATTTTATCTTTTTTTTGAGCCAGATGTTGCTGGGCTCCAGTGGCACATGCCTATAATCCTAGCAACACAGGAGGCTGAGATCTGAAGGTTGCAGTTGGAAGCCTGCCTGGGCAGGAAAGTCCATGAGACTCTTATCTCCAATTAACCAGAAAAAAGCTGGAAGTAGAGCTGTAGCTCAAGGGGTAGCCTTTAGCACAAAAGCTTAGGCCCAGAGTTCCAGCCTGATGACTGGCAAAAAAATAAATAAAATATAAATAAAGCCAGGTGTTTACTAAAGAAGAGGGGTTGACAGGACATCTCTAAGCCACCTACATCAGAAACCTAACTAAGGGGTAGACCACTTCCTTTGGGTAAATAACAACATCAGTCTCAATTTACCTTTTATATCTACTTTATGACCCACAATTAAACGTTAGGAAAGACTTGGAGACCAAGAAAAGATGCAGTTCAAAAGAAGGTTTTCTTGAGGGATGGGGTAGAACAATGGGAGAGGTGACATTGATCAAGATGCATTGAACACATAAACTGACATGTTGAATTGAAATCTTTTTGTTCAACTACTTGAAGATAATAAGAGAAAAAGAAAGGTCTTCTAACAATTGGGGAGATTGCTAAACCTTCTTCACCTCCCCTCTTCTTTCTCCCCCCCACCACCACCTTTCCCTCCTTCTTATTCTCCTCCTCTCTCACCTCCTTTTTCTTTGTCTTTGAGTATATTTTTTGAGCCAGGATGAAGGAAAATTCTTGTACATTAGTCCAGATCTTCAAAGTCCAGATGCCAAGACTGGTTTAGATGTGCAAAGATTAATTGAAAGAAATGACTGAGAGAGGGTAGAGAGAGAGCCATAGGAGGCTGGAAGAGCAAAGTGACCACAATGTAAATGTGATATCTGTGAGAGGGCAGGGGGAGGCAAGAAAGGGGAAGGGAAGAAGGAAGAAAAGTTCTAAGGCTGTGCACTTTAAAGGTTTGACAAAGGCTGCCAGGCTTTGAAAATGGTTTAGTGTAACCCTCCCCATTTGTGTGCTGGAAGTTTATCCCTGTTGTTAGTTATTAAGAAGATGAAACTTCATCAGTCCACGCCCTTTGAGAGGCGATTAGGATTATGTAAGTTTATTGTGCTAAAGTTCCATGATTAGATCCTGATAGTTTTACAGAATGAGAGTAGAGAGGGCTGGGGAGGTGGCTTATTGGTAGAGCGCTTGCCATGCATGCATGAGGCCCTGGGTTCGATTCCCCAGCACCACATAAGCAAAAAGAAAAAAAGTCGGAAGTGGCACTGTGACTTAAGTGGCAGAGTGCTAGCCTTGAGCTGAAGAGCTGAGGGACAGCGCCCAGGCCCAGAGTTCAGGCCCCACGACCAGAAACCCCCCTTCCCCCCCAAAAAAAGAAAGAGAGTAGAAAGACCAAGAGATGCAGATACAGCTGAGCATGCTCCGTCCCTTGTCATGTGACAATGCCAGGTGATGATACTCTGTGTTGCCAAGGGACTTGGCAGCAAGCAGACCTTCACCAGATGCAGTCTCTTCACTTGGACCTCCACTTCATGAGCCAAAATAAACCTCATTTTGTTCTGTTATATTGTGCTAGTGGCAATAGAAATAGACTAATAAAAGTCCAACAGAAAGTCTCTGGGCCAAACCCAGAAATCCTGCACACCTCCCTGCAATGAGCCTGCTTTCTGGTTGGCACAAATCACAGGCTGAAACATCACAGGCTGAAATGGATTTCAGAGCATAGCACTGGGCTAGCTATGGTTACAGTTCCCAGAATGATTCTGATAATTGCAATATCTTGAAGAAGAAGAAAAAAAGATTCAGATTACATTTGTCCCTTTCATCATACAAATGTCTTTTATCTAGTGATATTTCAAATCTGTAACCCTCATCATTTCATTAGGGAAGCAAATTCTAACATTAGGTAACCCATTTCAGATTTTCACAATTCTTATTTAAAAGTTCTTTCTTAGTTTGGTTTTCATTTGACATCATCTCTCTTTTTTAAAAATCTTACTTTATTATTTGGCTTACAGTCAACATTTCTTTTAAATGACTCTGCATTAGGCCCCATATGTCCTAATAAAAAATTTCTCCTAAACTCTTACAGTTCTACTATTAAAGAGTATACCAAATAATTTCTAGGCTCCTCAGATATAAGAATATGAAATTAGAGCAGGATGCTGGTGGCTCATGCCTGTAATCCTAGCTATTTGGGAGGCTAAGATCTGAGGGTCACGGTTCAAAGCCAGCCCTGGCAGTAAGGTCCATGAAACTATTAACTCCATTAACCTCTGAGAAACAGCTGGAGATGGCACTGTGGCTCAAGTGGTAGAATGCTACCCTTGAGCCAAAGAAACTCAGGGAGAGCACCCAGGCCCTGCATTTAAGGACTGGCACGCACGTGCACGCGAGCACACACACACACACACACACACACAGAAAGAGAGAGACACACAGACAGAGACAGAGAAGAATGTGAAGTTAGAAAAGAATTATTCATACATACACAAATTATAGTAACATAAAATATCAGTAAATTTCAAAGTGTTTCACCCATAGTCTAAGATACTATAAGTACCAATGTAGTATTTCCTTAGCCAATAAAACATACAGTCATGATATGCAGCATACCTTGAGCTACGTAACTTGAGGGTATGATGGAATTGGGAAAGATGGCAGAGAAGGATGGAAGAAGTAACATTGATTAAGATGCATTGTGCTCATAAGCAGACTAAATGAAATGAAACTTTGTACAAAGACTTAAAATTTAAAAAATAGGAGAGAGGGGAGGGAGGGGGTAACAGGGAGAAAAAGGAGAGGGTGACACTGTTCAATGAGAAATTACTCATTACCTGACGCATGTAGCTATGACCCCTCTGTACATCACCTTTACAATAAAGGTTTTTAAACAAATTTTAAAACCCAACTATTGCTATTAGTCTTTAAATATCATTAAATATTAGTCTTTAAATGTCATCAGTTTTATGTGGACTTGATATATTTAAATGATTTCTAATGACAAATAGATTTTTATTATGAATAGTTTGGGATCATTTATTCTTCTGTCAACTAAACAAAGGGGAGAATGTGGGACTTTCTTTTGTAATGCCTGAGAAACTTTCAGATGGGGAAGTACCAGCCGGAGTGTTCTTGTCCAGCACCGAAACAAAGGAACTAAGCACAGCAGTGTTCTTCCATGCTATCTATCTCCTGTTGTGTTTGCTCTGGGATCCTCTTTTCTTTAATGTCTTGCCAGACTTGAACAATTAAATGAAGCACATTTCTACAATAATATTCCATCTCCCTTTTGCGATACAGGATGTTTCACTTTTCCTGCCAGAGCAATTCGAACCAGAATTCAATTAAAACAAAACAAACAAAAAAACAAAAATATTTTGCTTCTAACTACAAATTAAATGGAAATGTCTCCTATCTTTCTAATTTTTTGTACTTTACTAACCATTTGTCATGTGTAAATGGTTCTTCACCCCCATCATGTCAGTAGATCTAAATCATACTAAGTCATATGACTATCTTGCAATAATGATATTGACACTAACATCTCAGTTTTGAATTTCTATAAGTAAGTTTGCTTTGTTTTTGTTTGGGTTGTTTTCCCCCCAACTAGTATGGGACCTTGAACTCTGGGTCCTGTGCTGGGTTCCTTGCATATGGATGGTACTTTACCATGTGAACCATGCCTTCAGCCAAGCTTTTTGCTGGTTAAAAGTTCTGAGGACTTTTTTTTTGCCCAGGGTTGTCTTCAAATGTTGTAACAATGTTTAAAAAGAAATGTAACCCTCTGTTCCTCACCTTTACAAGAGAGAGAGAGAGAAAAATCTTCCTGCTCTCAGCCTCCTGGGTAGCTAAGATTACAGTATTAGGCCCTAGGGCCTGGCTAAGTGAGCATTGTTTAGTGGCTTTCTTGACTACTGCAGCCTTATATCCAACTTTAGGACCCAAGGGCAAATCTAGCTTCACAAAAGACACAGCAATGCACCCACTGACTACCTGGCTTTAAGAGGGAAAATCAGCTTTATTGACAGACAAGTGTACATTACTTTCTACCTATTCTCATATCCACAACCCTCCTTTCCAGCTCACTTTTCCCTCTTCATACAAATAATGTATCGGTGAGAGTATCATTTAGAATGGATTGAGGATATTTTTAGTATTAATATCACATCTAAAGAACTTTCTGCAAATCTGCCCTCTTTAGACTCTGAAGCCTGAGTCTGTTTATTTCCAATTTGAGTATTGCAGATTAGTGTTTACTGTATTCATTTCCTTAAAGCTACTTCAACAAGTGGTTGTTTTTTTTTTCTCTTCTATCTGAGAGCTAATAATACCATCTTAGTTCACATATATCAGAAAGTAATCATTAAGAAAACATGGAATTTGGGTAGTGGCTCAGGTCTGTACTCCTAGCTATTCAGGAGACTGAGATCTAAGGATCTCAGTTCTGAGCCAGTGTAGGCAGAAAAGCCCGCGAGACTCTTATCTCTAATTAACTAGCAAAAAGCCAAAAGTGGAGCAAGCCCTGGCTCACTAGTGGAAACACACTAGCCTTGAGCAAAAAGGCTAAGGGATAGGGCCTGTAGGCTCTGAATCCAAGCCTCAGTATTGGCACACGCACACAACAAGCCAAAAACAAAGAGTAAAGAGTGATGAAGCTTGGCAGTTCAACTGATTTAAATAAGTTTTGCTTAGGTTTGGAAAGATGGAAGTAAGTATGAAATTTATTAAGGGTGACTAAAAGCTTCTAAATTTCATAAGACGGTACCGTTCTCTGTCTTATTTATGAACAGATTCTGAGTTCTAAAAGTGAAACTGATACATACTGATTGAGCTGTGGTACACTGGAACCAACTCAAATACCTATCACCAGGAGAATCATATAACTAAATCATGGTATGTTCACTTAATGAAAACTTGACTAATATGAGAAATGAACAAAATATAACCATCTCAATAATATTTTGGTTTCTTACATAGAATTGAATCCAAGAAATGAGAAATACAAATACAAAAAATGTATATTGTATGATTCCATTAATATAATGGTACACACACAGACACACACATGTGTACATGTGCATACAAGTACTGGGGCTTGAACTCAGAGCATAGGCGCTGTCCTTTAGCTTTTTGTGCTCAAGGCTGGTACTCTCCTGCTTGAGCCACAGCCCTGCTTGTGGCTTTGATAGTGTGTGTGTGTGTGTGTGTGTGTGTGTGTGTGTGTGTGTGTGTGTGTGTGTGTCTAATTGAAGATAAGTAATGATCTTTCTTTCCCAGGCTGGCTTGGAATCATGATCCTCAGAACTTAGCCTCCTGAGTAGTTAGGATTACAGACATGAGTCCTCAGCATCCCAGTTACCAAAAGCATGCTTTTTTTGTTGTTGTTGTTGTTAGTCATGGACCTTGAACTCTGGGCCTGAGCACTATTCCTCAGCTCTTCAGCTCAAGGCTAGTGCTCTACCACCTGAGCCACTGTGCCACTTCTAGTTTTCTGAGTGGTTTATTGGATATAAGAGTCCCACAGACTTTCCTACCCAGGCTGGCTTTGAACCACCACCCATAGATCTCAGCCTCCTGAGTAGCTAGGATTATAGGTGTGAGCCACTGGCACCTGGCAAAACATAACATTTTAACAGCAGTTTTTAAGGACAAAACTACAAATACAAGTAGGGATTAGTAAAGTCGGAAGAGTAATGATATTAGCAGGGCAGGAATACAGAAATAATGACTGGGAAGGACTAGAGGACAATCCTGGCGAGGGGAAAGGGAAGGGGAAGAGACAGAAATATACCTAGAATCTAGATCCTAGATGGCCACCTTGTTATTAAGCAGTAAAGGGGGGTGGGGTGGGGGAATGGAGTGCCAGTGGTTTATACCTGTAATTCTAGCTACTCAGGAAGCTGAGATCTGAGGAACATGCTTTAAAGCCTGTGTAGGCAAGAAAGTCTATGAGACTTTTATCTCCAATTAATCACCAAAAACCAGAACTGGAGCTGTGGCTCAAGTGGTAGAACGTTACATGTGCCCACGCACGCGCGCCCACACACGCGCACACACACACACACACACACACAAACACACACACACACACACACACGAGTGGGAGAGGGATAAGTATTTACAGACTAATATACCAACGTTCTGGATTTTAGATGACATAAATTGTGCTATTAGTAAAGCCATCTGTGTGACTTGGTAAGCAGGCTTTTCTTTAGAACAGTACCTGTTTATTAGGAATGTAGCTGAACAGGTGACCTTCAGCACTCACTTCAAAGGGCTACTGCTCAAAGTGCCAATTCCGTTTTCATGGTATTTTTGGCAAAGTCTACCAGTGCAATCTAGGGCAAGGAGACATCATTTTGAGAAATAAAAGTATGTCAGTGTTAAGTCACTTCCTGTTTATACAACTTCAAATATACTGGAACTCATTGTTAAGTATTTTCCAAAAATAAAGTGTAGGGTAAAAATTTGAAGGCCTTTTACACCAAAAATATTTTCATTTTGTCTGTCCTTTCCGATTTGATTGAGGTTAAAAAATAAAAGGCATTTTATTTGCTATTGAAAAGTCCATAGACATTCTAATTCCTGATCTTTGTATGTGATTGTTTTGTGTTTTTATTTTTTGGGGGGGAGGGAGGTTGGGGGAGTTGTTTTGTTTTATTTGTTGTTGTTGTTGTTTTGTGTCAGAACTAGGGCTTGCACTCAAGTCTTCAAATGCACACCATTGGCTTTCTTGCTCCTGGCTGGCACTCTTAACACAAGAACCACAACTCTACTTCCACCTTTTTTGCTGGCTAATTGGAGATGGAATCTCAAGGAATTGTCTGCCTGCCTTGCTTCAAAATAATCTCCTTTAGGTCTCTACCTCCTGAGTAGCTACAATTACAGACATGAGTCACCAGCCCAGGCTAACAATTCATTTCCACCAGATCAATGTGGTAGAAGTGGTTGGGTGACCTCAGAGGGAAGTCCTAAGAAGTCTTGGGAGTTTCTACATGACCACTTGGCAGAAAGAGAAATGTAACAAGAGGTTATAGCAGAGTCAGCAACTTCAATTAATTGGGATGGACATACCTGTTTACAAACTTCACAAACCTTGGACTATCCTTGCCTTTTTAGAATCCCTCTCCAGGCTTTAGAAGAAACCTATTTATATACTTTTTTTCCCCTTCCTGTCTTCCACCATCAGGTCTATGTCTTATTTCAAAGTAGAATTGTTACCATGGCTCTGCAAGTAAAATCTCAGGTTTATGTTTCCTTCCATTTACTCTCTAACATAGAACATTCAAAAATAAATCATGACCTGATTGTCCAACCATCCTCAATACTTTTTTCCATTTAAAAATTCCTTTAATATGATTTAAAAGTTTTTCAAAACCTAGTCCATACTAGCTTTCAAACTAACTCTTCCTCTGTAATCCAATCACACCAAAATATTTCTAATTTCCTGATACTCTTTTCAATGTGGGCCTATCTAACTCCTAAGTCTGGAGTAGGCACCACATTAAGAGATGGTAGACTGCACGCATGCACACACACACTGGTACTGGGGCTTGAACTCAGGGCCTGAATCCTGTCTGTTCTTTAGCTTTTTCACTCAAGGCTATATCACTCTACCTCTTGAGGCCCAGCTCCACTTCTGGCTTTTTGTTGATTAATTGGAGATACTAGTCTCATGGACTTTCCTACTTGGGTTTGTTTCAAATCATGATCCTCAGATCTCAGCTTCTGAGTAGTTAAGATTTATAGGCATGAGCCACCAATACCCAGATTAGAAAGTCTGACCAGTTGCATGATTGCAATGGTACAGTTTGTTGAAGCATATGCAAAGTTGAGTCAGAGCAGCTGTTATCAGTGATGACCCAGCAACTCAAGCATGTTCTGTCTTACCACACTGAAATGGGAGAGTGAGCCTGGAGGACATAAACATGCTCTTCAACCCCCCACTAGGAGTGGTCCGTGGAGGTCTGAAGTTGTGTTGTAGCTCAATGGTAGAGTGCCAGAGAGGTGTAGGGAAGGGGGTAGTCTGTATTACTTTTGCTCAGTGTCCTTTGGCCAGAGTGAATCAAATGGGTGAAATAAGGCAGACAAAAATCACACATGCGTATAATCCCTATGCACTGAAATCTGAAGAATCTGAATCATGAGTTCAAGGCCAGTCTGGCCTTGACTATCTCAACTTCACCATTCCCCCAAATCCCTCCCCACATTGCCCAATCCCTATATAGCAGCAAAAAAAGGGTGAAATAATTGATAATCATCACACACCTCATCACATTATCCATCTGTTCCCATTATGCCTTTAATAGACTTCACTATCAAATTTGTCACACTTGGGCTGGGAAGGTGGATCAGTGGTAGAGTGCTTTGCTTTGCATGCATGAGGCCCTGGGTTTGATTCCTCAGCACCACATAAGCAGAAAAATCCCGAAGTAGCACTATGGCTCAAGTGGCAGAGCGCTAGCCTTGAGCTGAAGAGCTCAGGGACAACACCCAGGCCCAGAGTTCCAGCCACACGACCAACAAAATAAATAAATAAATAAAACATTTATTGCCCAGGTCCTTTACACTATCCTCATGCTGTTTATTACAGTAAATTCTATGTGAGGAATGAGCTAAACAGTTTGCTTTTTTTTCTAGCATGTAGCAATCTAAGCACTGAATGTTTACTAAATGAATAAACAAACCTATATTATTAAGCTATCAGATGTTTATTATAAGGCTTAACCTCAACTTTTCATAATCACCTTAATAAATTATGAACTCATATATACCTTCCTCCACTTGTTTATGTTCATGGTTTTCTAGTTTGTGTGCTGGTGATTGAACTCCTGCTTATGCTAATACTAAGCAAATGCTTTACTACTCAGCTTCATGCTTAAGCCCTGATGCTTTGATACAGATAATACCGCTTGGGCAGGCTTCATGTTTGAGCTCCTCCTGCAATATCTTCTAAGTACTGGGGTTATGCCCATATGCCTCCAACCCCAGCCATGTCTAGGAGGCCAATATGATTTCTTATTATTAAAGTTTTTTTAATCTTGAGGGATTTGAGAAGATTTTGAATTTTTGCATTTATTTTGGTTATCTTTAAGTAGTTGCACAAATTCAACCAATCAGTTTACAAGCACAACACATTTTGATCAGTATCATCCCTCCATTGTGCTTCCCCATGGAAGATCTTTTCTATTGGTCATATAGGAGATTCAAGTCTATATATGGACAGTGAGCTAGAGTAGCTTAACCATGCACATTTCAAAGGAAGGCAGGTTTTCAGGACTGCAGTTAGACACTTCCCAAGTAAAAATCTCTGAGCTCTGGAACTATTCTGCCTGAATAAGTGTGAAGTGTTTTGCATACCTGATGCTTTGGGCCATGCTTTATTTATGGTGAATGCCTGTTTGGGTGGGTGGGGTGAGGGTAGTAGGGATTAGAGTCTGAGCAGCTGTGATGAGTCACACTATGCTGCCAGGGTACATGCCTGACCTATCTCCAGGAAAACCCTGGATGTCAGGCTAGGGTGAGCTTTCCCATGTTAGGAATTTGTCAGTGATCACACATAATCCTGGGGAAATTATGTGCATCCCGTGGGACTCCTCAGCAAGGGACACTTAAGAAACCTTTGCTTCTGGTTATTATTCTAGACCTTTCTCTGCAAGTCTTTTCTTTCACTGATTCTTATCTGTATCTTTTCATTATAATGAACTGCCACCAAGCCTGTAGCAGCAGCTTTCTGAGTCCTGCTTGTCTTGCAGTGAATCAATCAACTAGAAGATGGATTTGGGGAGTCTCCACACATCTCTAATGTGCCATGCTACAAGCCAGACTCTATACTATGTTCATTATAAACTTGTGCTTTCGGGTAGAAATTAAAATACTTTTCACTCAGGGCTAGATGTCTACCACTTAAGCCACACCTCTACTTTTAGTTTTTTGCTGGTTAATTAGAGATAATGATCTCCTAGGTTTGTCTGACCAGGCTTGCTTTCAATGGTGATTCTCAAAGCTCAGCCTCCTGAGTAGTTAGGATTCTAGACTTGAGCCACTAGCTTCAGCCTAAATACTTTCAACAATTTTTTGGGAGGGGGAGTGTTAAGGATGAGCTCAACCACTGACTACATCTCTAGTCCCTCAATTAAGTACCAAAAAAGCTGCAACTAGAGATGTTGTTCAAGTGCTAGAACATTAGCCTTGAACACAAAAAGACTTTATTATCTTGGGATCAAACTGTGATCGTCAGATCTCAGCCTCCTGAGTGGCTAGGATTACAGTATGAGCCACTGGTGCCTAGCCACTGTCTCCTTTTTTTTATTTTTAAATTCATAGGAAATATAGCATAGCTTTTGGAAGATCTATTATGGCTATTCAGTTTTGATCTGTTACAAGGTGCAAGTTTGACTTTGGAGTCAGTGAATCTCTTTTAAGTGTGGATTTGGCCTTGAGTAAATATGACATCTCATCTTTAGACTAATGATAATGTCTTTTTTTCCTCTTTCCTTTTCTTAGGCTGTTATTTATTTATTTATTACCTTCTATGGTGGGGGAAGGATCAACTCTTGGCCTTACACATTCTGGGAAAGCACTCTACTGCTAACCCAGATTTCCCAATCCTAATAATCTATTTTAAAACACTTCACTAAATGAGAGTTAGAAAAAGAAAAACAATAAAATAAGGCAGAAAATATTAAATCTATGTAAACATAAAGCACTATTATAAATTTTCAATGTAATGACAACAAAGCTGTTTTCACCCTAGCTTATTTGTTCTAAAGCAACTTGCTCTTAAGTAGACTTTTGCAGTAGTTACTTGAATATTTAACTATGCGACTCATACTTAGACGCCTATCAACTCATAAAAAAGAATATGATTATGCTATTAGATACAGGCCAGTGGCAAAGCTGGTTTGAAAAGGCACATTTTATATATTAATTTATGGCCTTAAAAGAGACTAAGTTAAGGCTGGGTGCTATTGGTTTGTGCCTGTGGTCCTAGCTATTCATCTGAACATAACAGTTCAAAGCTAGCCCATGCAAAAAGAAAATAAAAACTCTATGAGACACATCAACAATTAACCAGCAAAAAAAAATCCAGAAATAAAGTTATTATTCAAGTGGTAGAGTACCAGCATTGAGCAATAAAGCCAAACAAGAGATCCACAGGGCCCTTAATCAAGACCCAGCATACACAAAAAAGAGAGACTAAAGTTGGATTATAAAGAGAAGTCAGTTATCAAGACAATATGAATATTACTTTATAAATATTAGATAAAAGAAGTTGAAACTTATAATAGTGCCAGATTATTCCAGATAGGATTTAATAATGTGAGCCAAGTAACGTAATCAGAATAGACTAGACCATTATGTGGTAGTGTTCACCCTAAAATTTCATGGATTTATGAAAACAAAGTTCATCTTATTTACACAGTTCATCAAGGCTGGCAAAGCCTTCTCATCCATATTATCATCTGGTTCAGATTGATGGAGACTTTTATTCATAGTTTCATCCCTAAACAATAACTGTTGTTGAAATTTATATATATATATATATTTTTGTTTCTTTTTTCTTTCCTTTTTTTTTTTCGGTCAATCATGGGGCTTGAACTCAGGACCCGGGCACTGTCCCTAAGCTGTTTTGCTCAAGGTTAGCATTCTGTCACTTTAAGTCACAACTCCACTTCTGGTTTTCTAGTGGGTAAATGGAGATAAGTGTCATAGACATTCCTACCCAGAATGGTTTTGAACTGCAATCCTCAGATCTCAGGCTCCTGAGTAGCTAGGATTATAGGTGGGAGCCACTAGCACCCAGCTTACATTTTGTGTCTTATACAAAAGAATCATACAACATGTGTTTTCCTATTTCTGAAGTGAATATCCTAATATAAGATTCTCAAGGACATCATATCACAGCAAGAAGCCTAGAAAACCCTTAAATGTTCCAGTCACTTTTCACAGAGCACTTTCTAAAATGATTCTTGCTAAGATCTGGCAAGTCTTCCTGAGGATCAAACATAGTGATTGCTATTCACCAGTATGTACCCAGGTGCGGCATATGATCATGAGTCATTCCTGGCACAAGATAAGCAAACAAGAACAACCTGAGTCTTTTCTAGAACCTAATAGAACTGACCTATATGTACTATAGTAAATTGTGTCATACAGTGTCATGTAACAGACACCCTTGGACTATTCTGCACTTTACGGGCTAGGTGTCTGTCACGTATCTGTGTACTTTTCACACCAAATTCTCCCTTGCTAAAAGTAAATGCCACTTTCCCAAAGCAGCACTTGTAACTCAGAAGCTAGTCCTACCTTACCCATGAAGAATGGGCTTTTAGTGACCAGAGGCCTGCCCTTGGCAGAACTTTGCTTTAGAGTAGATATATAAACTAAGTGGCTCCATTCTGGTCCCACCTCAGCCTTGCTTGAAGTAGTGAGGGCAAGTTTCCTCTCACAATAGACAGATGTAAGGCAGAGAACAGGTCACCAAAGGAAATCATCCTGAGGTGGTATGACACAAAGAAGAAACAGCCAAAGGAATAGAAGAAAAAGACAATCCAAGCTCATGGTTTAGCCAATCATGAATCTGTGTTTCTCATCTAAACTTTCAGGTAAAAAAGCATGTATGTCTTTGTAAGACCTTTGAGTCAGTTGTTTTCTTATGTGCAGCCAAATATTTTAGCAGATTAAAGATGTAAATCCTACACCTACCTACCAATGAACATTTACAATAAGTTCATATTGTCTTAGGAATTTAGAAGCTGTTTTGGCTGAAAAACCCCAACTCCTCACTTAGGCCTATGTATGTCCAGAGAGCTGCTAAGATCAGGATAAAAGCTGGACATCTCTAACCCACTTTTACATCTGTATCCTTTTTTTTTTGGTCATGGCTCATGGCTTGAATTCTGGGCCTGGGCACTATTCCTCAGCTCTTCAGCTAAAGGCTAGCTCTCTACCACTTGAGCCACAACACCACTTCTGGCTTTTTCTGCTTATGTGGTGTTAAGGAATTGAACCCAGGGCCTCATGCATTTACGGCAAACACTTTACCACTGAGCTACCTTCCCAGCCCTAACATCTGTATCCTTTTTGTAAGTCATTCTATTCTGTTGACACTTTGCAGTGACCATGGAATCTAGGAAGGACAGGACTGAGGGATAGACATGCTATGCCCAGCCAGGCTACAAAGACTTTCTTATTATAAAAAGGAACAGTATCAATACTGATATAATGAACAACCTGACCACTCTTGGGACAGAGACTGGTTAATAATTATATGTTAAAAAACCCTACTTTTCCTGTATTTAAAACTAAAACACATGTATCCATTGGTCTGAGGTACTTACTTTGCCTCTTTCTTGGGAGCATCTGTGTTGTGTTAACAAATCTCCTTTCTCTGCCCTTCTTCTCTATTCGTTTGTTTATTTGGTATATTCCACCTGGCAGGTAGAAACCTTGGAATTTGGGCTTGTGGCTTAGACCTCCAGTAACAAAATAACTATAGTGAAATGACCAATAAGCTTTACCCTAAGGTTTATAAAACCAGGTTTGCTTGTTAACATGTGCCGTTGACCTTAAGTGAGTTGAAAGGGTGGCTTTATTAGAACCCGTGGAGATGGAAGGGTAGGGATGGTAAGGGGAAAACAAAGGAGGAGGCAACAGTGCTTGATAAGAAATGTACTCATTACCTTGCTCATGTAATTGTAACCCCTCTGTACCGTATTTTCACAATAAAAAACTTATTAATAAAAAAATGAAAAAAGGAACTGGGAAGGTGGCTCAGTGGTAGAATGCTTGCATTACATGCATGAGGCCCTGGGTTCGATTCCTACGCACCATATAAGCAGGAAAAAAAAACAGAAGTGGCTCTGTGACTCAAGTGGTAGAGCGCTAGCCTTGAGCTGAAGAGCTGAGGAACAGCACCCAGGCCCAGAATTCAAGCCCCATGACCAACAAAAAAGAAAAGAAAAGAAGAGAAAAGAAAAAAACCCTGCAGTCACTCAACTATGATGCATTTCCTTTCTATTTTAAGTAGTTGTACAAAGGATACAAATAAAAGAGACTGGTATCTCCAATTAACCTGCAAACAGCTAAAGTATAGTTCTAGTGGTAGAGCCGAATCTCAATACCAGAGGAAAAAAAGGAGGCAACAATGGTTGATAAGAAATGTACTCATTACCTTACCCATGTAATTGTAACCCCTCTGTACGATATTTTCACACACACACACACACACACACACACACACACACACATACACACACACACACAAATGGTGGAAGTTCTTTTGGTTGAATTGACAGTGAAAAATGGGTGATAGATGACGTCTGAGGATGCCTATCCTTTGTTTAGAATGAGCCAGAGCTATCCCAACATCTGATACATCTGTAAAGAAATGTTATAGAATATTACAGTAGTATTACTCTCTCTCTCTTTTTTTTTGAAAGACCTGAGGCTTGAACTCAGGGCCTGGGCACTATCCCTGAGCTTCTTTTGCTCAAGGCTAGCACTCTACCACTTGAGCCACAGCACCACTTCTGGCTTTTTGTGTTTCTGTGACACTAAGGAATTAAAACCAGGGCTTCATGCATGCTAGGCTAGAATGCTACTACTAAGCCATATTCCCAGCCCAACATTACTCTTTTTACATGGTTTGTTTTGGTTTTGGTAATGTTATCATTCTTTCTTTAAGGAGATTTCGGTACATGAATTATTCAGAAGATACCTAAATCTTCAAATTGTTCCACTGAAGCACTTATTTGTTTATTTATTTGTGTTTGTCCTGCAACTTGAACTCAGTGTCTGAGCACTGTCCCTGGGCTCTTGTGCTCAAGGCTAGTGCTCTACCACTTGATCCACAACTCTACTTCTGGTTTTCTTGGTAGTTAATTAGAGATAAGACGCTCATGAAGTTTCCTGCTCTAATTTACCCAAATGTTCACAAACAAGACCACACTAAAGCTACCAGCATGACTATGTTTATTGCAGCATTATTTACTATAGCTAAGATATGGAACCAACCCAGATGTCCCTCAGTAGATGAATGGATCAAGAAAATGTTCTATATATACACAATGGAATTCTATGCCTCCATCAGAAAGAATGACATTGCCCCATTTGTTAGGAAATGGAAAGACTTGGAAAATTTATATTAAGTGAAGTAAGCCAGGCCCAAAGAAACATAGGTCCCATGGTTTCCCTTATTTGCAATATCTAGTATATGTCTGAGTCAAGCAGAAAAGGTCAGATAAGGTGATGTTAGGGAAATGAACCCTAAGATATGTATTCAACTGTTTTTTTTTCTTTCATGCGATTGTTTCTAACACATTTATAAGATGATTTCTTTGTTGCTTTGTATGTCCCTCTCCCACAGTATAAACCCTGCTTTCACTGTATTTGATGTCGGTATAATGTGTGGAGGGGAAGGGGAAAAACAAATTGTTTAAATAGGGATACAGGTGGACCCATTGCAACAATGAGATGTGTACAAGTTGTTATGTTGAAAATGAACTTTACAACTTTGGTGGGGGAGGGCGGGGAGGATTGGGTGGGTGGGGAGGATGGGAAGGGATGGGAAGGGGAAACAAAGGAGGAGGCTACAATGCTTGATAAGAAATGTACTCATTACCTTGCCCATGTAATTGTAACCTCTCTGTATAGTATTTTCACAATTAAAAATAAATGAAGTTTCCTGCTCTAGCTGGCTTTGAACCACAATTCTCAGATCTCAGCCTGCTGATATCTAGGATTGCAAGCATAAGCTACCAGTACAGGTCTTGGGGTTTCTTATAATTTTTTGTGGGTTTTGTCTCAACCCTGAAGATCATATCCAACTAATAAGTGTAATAAAATCCCAAATGTAGGACAAAAATCCACAAGAGAATGTCCTAAAAGGAAATGATAGCTCTAAGATTCATGAGAGGAAGCAGAAAAGTGAAAATAACGAAAAGCAATGACCTAATTTTGTTTTTGTTTTTTTTTTCTCATCTTAGCTAATAGTACTGTCACTTATTAAAATCACCTAGCAAGGTTGCTGTGGTTGTTTTGTCAGGAGTGGGGAGGTTGGCATCTATTAAATTAAACACAGTAAAAGTGAAACTGGTTTCAGGCCTGCAGATCCCAGACCCAACTCCAAGGGTTACAAATGTCAAGTCTAGTCACTCCAACTGAAGGGTAAAGCAAGATCAATTGCACAGCATGAGTACAGCACAATAAGAGGTAAACTGATCTTCAGTCCATTTTCCCTGACATAGATGTAAGCTTTTAATTTAAATAGAAAAAGAATTAGAACCAGAGGTAAGAAGTCACAAGATGTGACTTCACCTAATCGTCATGATGTCAGTCCTGGCTTGGGGAGGAGTTCGGCGTTCTTTAAGCAGGTCATTGTTGCCTGGCCACTGGTCTGTCCTTTCCATGATGGAAGTTTCTTCTGCACCTTATCCTGTAAAAGTTTATGGATCCATCCTGTCCTTCCTGGATTCCACGGTGGTTTCAAGGTAAATGGCGCAGAGCAGAGTGATTAAAAGATAAAGGCAAGGATGCCAAGCTTTTTCTCCCGCTTTTAGTTAATTTGTGCACCCAAATAAGGAATAAGCAGCTTACATGAAACCCTGCCATTAGAGGTTTCATCATATTTCCACACACGTATATAATGTACTGTGATTATATCCATACCTTCTTACTTCATTATCTCCCCCGTGCTCTTCCCTTTTCACCTCTTTAGACATCCTCTTTTACTTTCATGAATATGTTTTGTTTGTTTTGTTTCCCCTAGGTTCCTCCAATGAGAGAAAACATGATTTTATAGGACTACCTTATTTCATTAACATCCATTTTCAGCAAACAATGCAATTTCATTTGTTTAACAGTTGAGCAAAACCCCGTTGTATGTATATAGCACATTTTCTTTATCCATTGATGGACAACTAGGCTGACTTCATAATTTGGCTATTGTGAAGAGTGTCACAGTAAATATAGATATGTAAGTATCTCTGTAGCAAGACAACTTTGACACTTTTTGCTATATACCCCAAAGCAATATGGCTGGATCTGTGTGTGTGTGTGTGTGTGTGTGTGTGTGTGAATACTAGGGCTAGAACTCAAGCCCTGGGTTCTGTCCTTTTTAAAAGCTAGTATCCTACCAATTGAGCCACAGATCCTTTTAGCTTTAAAAAATACTATTATTATAATGATGATATTCACAGGGGTGAAAGTTACATAAGTCAGGTAAGGAGTACATTATTTTTGACAATGTCACCCCTGCTCTTGCTCTCTCCCAGTTTTTCCCTCCTGTCCCCACCCACAACTTGTATAGTTCATTTTTCTTGGGTCCAGTCGTGGTGCCTGAACTCTGGGCCTGGCCGCTGTCCTCAGCTCTTCAGCTCAAGGCTAGTGCTCTACCTCTTGAGCCACAGCGCCACTTCCAGCTTTTTTTTTCTTTTTGCTTATGTGGTGCTGAGGAATCGAACCCAGGACTTCATGCATGCAAGGCAAGCGCTCTTCCACTGAGCCACCTTCCCAGCCCTGTATAGTTCATTTTTAACATAGTGTCTAGTGAATACCTCTGCTGCATTTGTTCACCTTTTGTCCCTGCCACTTGCAGCTTTTCAGTGGTTAATTGAAGATGATTCTAACAGATTTTTCTGCCTAAGCTGTCTGTGAATGTTCGTCTTCAGATCTCAGACTCTTGAGTAGCTGGGATTACAGACATGAGTCACTGTTATCCAGCTCACTTTTAATTTTTTAAAGAACTTCCATATTGACTCTGTAGTAGGTGGACTCATTTATACCTATTTCAGCAGTGAATAAGAGTTCTTTTCCCCCACATCTTCACCAGCATTTGTTATTTGTTTTCTTGATGATAACCATTCTGATGGGTATAGCGGTAGCTCAATGTTGTTTTGATTTACATTTCTCCTGATGGTTAAAGATGTTGAAGATTTTTTTTTCATGTATTGACTGGCCATTTGTATTTCTTCATTTGAATAGTCTAGTTGATTTAAGCAAGTTTGTAAAATAACTGGGCTCTTGGACTTACCTCCACAGACTTGATTCTGTTGTTTTCTTGTAGCTCCCATCATATTCGTGCTTTCTCCTGATGGTTTTAGTGACCATTCTGTACTGAGTACTTTCTCCCTGGATAGTCTCCAGTTTCCTATTTTTTCTCCTATTTCTCATATATATATATATATATGTATGTATATATATTATATATTGCCAGTCATGGGGCTCGAACTCAGAGCCTGGGCACTGTCCCTGAACTTCTTTTGCTCAAAGCAAGTGCTCTACCACTTGAGCCACAGCACCACTTCCGGCTTTTTCTGCTTATGTGGTGATGAGAAATCAAACCCAGGGCCTCCTGCATGCAAGCACTCTACCACTGAGCCACCTTCCCAGCTCTATTCTTTCTTTTTCGTGTGTGCCAGTCCGGGGGCTTGAACTCAGTGCCTGGACACTCTCCTGCAGCTTTTTTTTTTTAATTTTATTTTATTTTATTTGTGAACATACTGTACAGAGGGGTTACAATTGCATGGGCAGGATAATATGTACATTTCTTACCAAGCATTGCAGCCTCCTCCTTTGTTTACCCTTCCCATCCCTTCCCAGCCTCCCCCCTCCCCCCATCCCAATCCTTCTCCTTCCC
>NW_012267288.1:5193919-5206778 GCF_000151885.1 Dipodomys ordii
TCCATTGTGTATATATACCACATTTTCTTGATCCATTCATCTACTGAGGGGCATCTGGGTTGGTTCCATATCTTAGCTATGGTAAATAATGCTCCTGCAGCTTTTTTGCTCAAAGCTAGTGCTCTACCACTTGAGCTACAGTCCCAGTTCTGGCTTTTTGGTAGTTAACTGAAGGTAAGAGTCTCATGGACTTTCCTGCCTAGGCTGCCTCAGAACCATGATCCTCAGGTCTCAGCCTCCTGAGTAGCTAGGATTACAGGTGGGAGTCACTAGAACCCAGATTCACTCCCTTTCTTACAAGACAGATTACCTTGTTATCATTGGAGGATTATTTTCCATTTTAACCCATTCTTTTATAAGTATTTAGTATATATGGTAAATGATCCATTATTATAAAATAAATCTATTCATTATTTTAAAAATCTCAGTATTATTAATAACGAATATCCACTGAATGCTTACTATGTACCTGACAATATGCTAAGTACACTCTATACATTCCTTCATCTAACTGTGCCTATTTGATGAAAGCTAAGAACTTGTATAAGCTTGCATCTGAAATAATTTGTGTTATGAAATAATTTTAATCATCACATTTAGCTATGACAACAGCTTTATAAAAGGTTAATTAACTTTTTAATAAAGGCTAGAACTATATTAATAAAAGGAAACCCAGGGGAAATTTGTAGAAAAGTAATATTGTGACAAAGCCCTAGATAAATAAGAACAGAAGAGTTTCTGTTAATATAATTGGTAGGGAAATGCATCTTAAATAGACTTTATACTAATACTTACAGACTTCTATACTATTATTGCTATTCTATCATTTCATTTATGATTAGTAGAATCTCATCCTTTGTAAAACCATATTAGTTGAATTATATGTATAATTCTCCAAATAATAGGCAGGAAATACAGTAACATTTAAGAATCCACAAGAAATACAGCTTCTACCAGTGATGACTTTAAATTTTCCATTAATTATTTAACTAAGAGAAAGGACTGGTGGCTCACACCTGTTACCCTAACTACTCCGGAGGCTGAGATTTGAGGATCCTGGTTTGAAGCCAGTACAAGAAGACAAATCTGAGAGACTCTTACCTCCTATTAACCAGCACAAACCATCCAGAAATGGAGATGTAGCTCAAGTGGTAGAGTACTTGGTTTGAGCAAAAAACCTAAGGGAGACTATGAGCTCCTGAGTTTAAGCCTCAGTGTGGTGCAAAAAGAGAGGAAAGAAAGAGAGAACGAGAGAGTCTCAATTACATATGTTTACTCTGAAATAAAGATACTGGGTCTAACTGGCACCATCTTGGCCATGTGGTGGATGATAGAGAATTGGCTATAACTGAGACCATCTTGTCTTCATAGTAGAGACAGGTAAGTTCCACCTCCAGGTAATGGGCATGCCTGAATTCCTAGAGGCAGGGGCAGGGACTTGGACAATAGATTACTGGACCTGCCATTCCTGAACCTTAAACTTATGAGACTCTTGAGTTTTCCTGTGACCCTACCACCTGCCCCTGCCTGTATTTAGGCCCCAACCAGCTCAGGCTATAATATGCCATGCCTCATGTCTCCTGCCTCTCCTCTAGTCACCAGGGTGTCCCACTTCAGTTCACCACTGGAGATGATCTGGTTTGCTGGTATTGTTTTTCTGCTTTTCCTTTGTTCTTCTACTCTCATGGCTCAGTTTTCTAGCAGAATTAAGGGTATTTGAGGGGCTGCAGGTTTTTGAGACAAGATTCCACCCGCAGTTGCTGGCTCTCCAATAAAGACTCCCAATTCAACCTCTCAAAATGTGGCTTCTGTTTCTCACTGATGGAGTCCCAGTAAATCAACTCTTAACCTTTAGAGATAGTGAAATCCAAGGATCATTTTCTTTCTCATTAGCATAGTTACCTGTACAAGTAATTTTCTTTGTAACATTTCCACACATATATACAATGTATCCAGATCAATCTAGCTCCTGTATCACTCTCCTTACTCTCCTCCCCCTTTTAAAATTTCAATAGGTTTCAATGTTCTATTTTCTGTACCTGCGAATAAACTACTTCAACCATATTCATGCTAATTCATCTACTTCAGCTCCCCCTCCTGAAGCTGTAACCCATCCCCAACAGAGCCTGTTTTACTTTCCCAAGGAAAATCTTTATTTTTAACTTTTTTTTTTTTGGTCAGTCATGGGGCTTAAACTTGGCCTGGGCACTGTCCCTCAGCTCGAGGCAAGCGCTCTACCACTTGAGCCACAGTGCCCTTTCCTGTTTTCTGATGGCTAATTGGAGATAAGAACCTTGCAGACTTTCCTGTTTTGAACTGCAGTCCTCAGATGTCAGCCTCCTGAGTAGCTAGGATTACAGGTGTGAATCATCAGCACCTGGCTTATTTTTAACTTTTTTTTTTTTGTCAGGTGTGGGGCCTGAACTCTGGGCCTGGGCGCTGTCCCTCAGCTCTTCAGCTCAATGTGAGTGCTCTACCACTTGAGACACAGCACCACTTCTAGTTTTCTGAATGGTTAATTGGAGGTAAGAGTCTCACAGACTTTCCTGCCCGGACTGCCTGCGATCCTCAGATCTCAGCCTCCTGAGTAGCTAGGATTACAGATGTGAGCCACCAGCGCCTAGCTTTTATTTTTAACTTTTTATTAAGACAAAATAAATTTAGTTCAGGTGCTGGTGGCTCAACCCTTTATCCTAGCTATTTAAGAGGCTAAGATCTGAGGGTTGCGGTTCAAAGCCAGCTCAGGCAAACAAGTCTGAGAAACTCTTCTCTAATTAAAAACTAAAATAAGCTGGAATTGGAACTGTGGTTCAAGAGATAGAACACCAGGCTGTACAAAAAGATTACAAACCAGGATACAGTAAAACCACCAGCACACCTATGAACATTGAAGCACTATGCATCATAGCCAAGGTATGGAATCAGCTCAGATGCACCTCAATGGACAGATGAATTAAGAAAATATGACTTTATATACATAGATACATATATATACATACAATAGAATTTTAATCATCCATTAGAAAGAATAATATTGTATCACTTATAAAGAAATGGAAAGACCTGGAAAAATTATGATGTGAAGTAAATCAGGCTTAGAGAGACAAACTATAAGTAAACATATTGGGTGGTATGCAAGTGT
Source organism: Dipodomys ordii (assembly GCF_000151885.1). NCBI lineage: Eukaryota > Metazoa > Chordata > Mammalia > Rodentia > Heteromyidae > Dipodomys > Dipodomys ordii. Next base: position 5,197,062 of record NW_012267288.1, read on the forward strand.
ATACAAACGGGGACTGGGAATGTAGCCTAGCCTAGTGGTAGAGTGCTTGCCTGGCATGCACGAAACCCTGGGTTTGATTCTTCAGTACCACATAAACAGAAAAAAGCTGGAAGTGGCGGTGTGGCTCAAGTGGTAGAGTGATAGCCTTGAGCAAATGAAGCTCAGGAACAGTGCCCAGGCCCTGACTTCCAGCCATAGGACTGGCAAATAAAAACAAAAACAAAAAGCAAGTGTAGGGCTGGGAAGGTGGCTCAGTGGTAGAGCACTTGCCTTGCATGCATGAGGCCCTGGGTTCGATTCCTCAGCACCACATAAGCAAAAAGAAAAAAAAGCCGGAAGTGGTACTGTGGCTCAAGTGGTAGAGAGCTGGCCTTGAGTTGAAGAGCTGAGGGACAGCGCCCAGGCCCAGAATTCAGGCCCCACGACTGAACCCCCCCCCAAAAAAGCAAGTGTATACAAATGTATTAACTGAAATACGGGAAACTCAATTAGTATAATTCCTCAGAAAGGAAAAGTTAAAATACCAGGAAATGTGTACTTGAAAGGGGTGGAGTGGCATCTAGAGGAGAAGAGTAGACAAAAGAAGAGACAGAGTATGCAGTGAAGAATCCAGTGTCTATCCTATAAAATGAAGAAAAGTAAGGTAAGGGGTAGATTGGGAGGGATAGGTAAGAATGTTGAAAGAGGTCGAATTGATCAAGATACATTGTATTCATAAACTGCTTTCTTAAATGGCAAAGTGCTTTTTAAGGGACACCATCTAGGCCCTGAGTTCAGGCCCTAGTACCAATATAACACAGCACAACAAAACCTTAGAATTTATATGTGAAGCCAGGCTCTTGTGGCTCATGCCTTTAATCCTAGCTACTCAGAATGCTGAGATCTGAGGATCACATTTCATAGCTAGTCTGGGCAGAAAAGTTTATGAGATTCATCACCAATTAACTACCAGAAATCCAGAAATTTGGCTGTGGCTCAGTGGTAGGTAGAGCACTAACCTTAAGCACAAAAGCTCAGGGACACTGCCAGGACCTGAATTCAAACCCTATGACTGGCAAAAACAAACAAAACAGAATTTATATTTGAAAGTTAAGCATTTTCTTTAAAGCAGAAGAGCATGTAATGAAATACTCATGCCTAGAAGTCAGACTTCCTTGATCTGTTATCTGAAAAAAATGTTAATAACTCACTTTGCTAAGCTGGTTTGTTCACTGCAAAGTCAGCTCTTTGTATGTCTGCTCTTTAGGGCTGTTTTTAAGATAAAAATAAGATTCTTTTTTTCATAGTAAATTAAGTATAATTATGGAAGTGGCAATTATATTTGCTTAGTCACATTTAAGGAAGCCTGTACATTGATTTAAAATTTAATTTGGCAAATATGTGACTCTGGGAAGCAAGAGTCTCAGGAGGCATTCCTTAGCCATGTATTGTACCATATATTTAATAGCATTGGTGTTTGTATGCTTAATTTTTTTATATGGGAATTCAGTCCTGAGAAACAGAGAAACCACATTTTCCCTCTGGTACTAACGCTTGAACTCATGGCCTGGGCATTGTCCCTGAGCTTCTTTTGCTCAAGGCTCATACTTTACCACTTGAGTCACAGCAACACTTCTGGCTTTTTATGTTAATGTGGTACTGAGGAATCGAACCCAGGGCTTCATGCATGCTAGGCAAGCACTCTACTACTAAGCTACATTCCCAGCCCCAAAAGCCACATTTTGAGAGGTCTAATTAGGAGTCTTTATTTGAAAGCCAGTGACTGCAGGCAGACATATGTCCCCAGAAAACTTTCAGCCTTGAATACACTTATCACTGTAAGAAAACTGAGCCATGCTGGGTGCTGGTGGCTCACACCTGTCATCCTAGCTACTTAGGAGGCTGAGATCTAAGGATCATGGTTCAAACCCAGCCCGGGGAAGGAAAGGCTGTGAGATTTCTCTAAGCTTCAATAAACCACTAGAAAACCAGAAGTGGTGCTGTGGCTCAAATGGAAGAGTGCTCACCTTGAGCTGAAGAGCTAAGGAACAGCTCCCAGGCCCAGAGTTCAAGCCTCACAACCACCACCAACAACAAAAGAAAACTGAGCCATAATAGTAGGAGAGGAAAAAAAGAGCAGGAAAACAAGACCAACAAATCAGATCAACTCCAATGGAGAGCTGAATTGGGACACGTTGGTAACTAGAGGAAAGCCAAGAGACATGGCAAATGTAGCCCGAGCTGGTCAGGGCCTAAATAGAGTCCTGGTGAGGGGATAGGGTCACAGGGAGCTTGGAGAGTCTCAAAAGTTTGTACAGGATTGGCAGGCCCAATAACCTATTGTTCAAGTCCCTGCCCCTGCCTCTAGGAATTCAGGCATTCCCATCACCAGTGTGTGTGTGTGTGTGTGTGTGTGTGTGTGTGTGTGTGTGTGTGTGTGTGTGTGTGTGTGTGTGTATAACAGGACTTCCCTGTCTCTACCATGAAGACAAGATGGCTCCCGTTAAAGCCAATTCCCTATCATCCACCTCATGGCCTAGATGGCTCCTAGTAGACCCAGTATCCTTATTTCAATTGCTAATCAGTTTTAGCAAGTTCACTATTGGCTATTTTATCCTCTATCTTGCATTCAATAAAGGAAATTGTGATGTAAACTTGACTTCAGTATCTAGTAGAGAGCTCATTGTGCCTGTTCTTCTACCTTGAGTTTTCTGTGAGGTACCAATCTAGTTCTTTAGTTGGTGACTTGGTCAGCTCAGGTGGCTATAACCAAATACAATATACTGGCTGAGTTAAAGGACAGGTGTTTATTTCTCAAAGTTCTGGAGCCTGGGAAGTCCAAGAGTAGGATGCTCCTAGACTGGTTTGCAACGGCAGCTTCCCAATGCTGGTCTTCACCTGCTGGCTCTCTGATGTTTCTTCTTAAAAGGATACTAATCTTGACAGATGCTGGTGGCTGAAGCCTGTAATCCTACTCAGGAGGCTAAAATCTGAGGATCATCATTCAAAGCCAGACCAGGCAGGTGAGATTTTATCTCCAATTACCTACAAAAGGCAGGAAGGGAAGCTGTGGCTCAAGTGATAGAGCATTAGCCTTGAGCACAAAAGCTCAGCAACAGCACCAAAGCTCAGAGTTCAAGTCCCAGGAAAGACTCCCTCCCTCCCCCCCCCAACAGCAACAACAATAACCAATAAAAAGAAGACACTAATCCCATTTCAGAAGCCTCACTCTCACGGCTTTATCTACACATAATCACTTCCCAAAGGCCTTGCCTCCAAATACCATCACCTTGTTAGGGTTTCATCATATGAATTTGGAAAGACACAAGCCTGCAATATTTAGCTAACGCTACTGGGACCAAGTCCCACACTTTTATTTATTTATTTTTGGCAGTCATGGGACTTGAACTCTGGGCCTGGGCGCTATCCCTCAGCTCTTCAGCCCAAGGCTAGCGCTCTACCACTTGAGCTACAGCACCATTTCTGTTTTCTAGTGGTTTATTGGAGATAAGAGTCTCATGGCCTTTCCTGCCTGGGCTGGCTTTGAACCATGATCCTTAGATCTCAGCCTCCTGAGTAGCTTGGATTACAGGTGTGAGCCACCGGCGCCCAGCTTAAGTCCCACACATTGAGTGAATTAGACAACAGAAATTTAACGTATCACCATTATAGAAGCTGCAGGTCTAAAATCAACCAGCCCAATAAGATTGGTTGCTGCTGAAGCTTGTAGCGTAGAATCATGGCCCTCCAGGCTCATGCTGGCTGCGTGCCAATGCTTGATGTTCCTCTGCATCATCTGTACCTCCCAATCTCTGCTCTCAATAACATCTTCTGTTCTCCCTCTGTGTATGTCTATGTCAAATCAATCCTTTTTAGAAGAGTACCAGTCATATTGGCTTCACCTTGACATCAACATTAACTCTTTTTCCAAGTAAATCCTTAAGTCTAAGATATTAGGGGATAAGACACCAACATACAAATTTGTAGAAGACCTAATCCAACCCATCACAACTAGCTACTTTTAAGGTCTATAAAAGTAAAGGCCAGCCACTTGTGGCTCATGCCTGTAATCCTAGCTAGTTAGGAGACTGAGGTCTGGGGATCAAAATTCAAAGTTAGCTCTCAAATATTCATAGGCTATATTAGTATTTTTCGGGGATCAAAGTTCAAAGTTAGCTCTCAAATATTCATAGGCTATATTAGTATTTTTCACATTTTAAGAAATATCACTTAATATACTCTGTACTCTAAGTGTTTGCACTTGGTATCTCTCTTCTCCGGAAATTATTTGTAATAGTGTTACACAAAATCTTGAGCTTGATCTTGTTTGCCAATGTTTTATTTTCAAGGAACTGTGCTTTGCTTTGGCCAATCCAGCACCAGCTCTTACTAGTTTTCCTTGTCTCCATTCCACTGGCTGGCCCTAAACTCTCAGTCTGTCACAGTGACCCACTTCTTTAAGTCAAATAAAGACCAGCATATCTTCTGGAATGAGAAAAAAAAGTGGTAAGGAAATGAGCAAAATCTTGAGCTTCGTAGAACCCAGTCTCTGTTTCCTGTCCCTAAGGAGGAGAGTTTAAGCAGGGCTGGAAAGGGGATCTCCTTCCTTACAATGTCCATGTTCTGAGATGACATCTGCTACCACTGCATAGGGCATTAATGTCCACTTTTGGAATTGCCACTCACAGCTCCTAAGTTACACATCTTCTCTTGGTTCCAGTGAGTATTTCAGTGCTTGGCTATCATTAGCCTCCCACCAAGTTAAGGAGTTGATGCCAGAAGCTTACTCATTGCCCAGAGCTACATCTGAAAATGACTCAATGGGTCCAAAGGCGTCTTTCAGGAGAAATAACCCTGCTATTAACCCAGTGACAGACCTCAAACTAAGCACTGAAACAGGGGCCAGCAGCCAGTCACATGCAAGCAATAGGTTTGGCATTGAACTTCATCTTTCTGTAGCAACAGATAACCGGTTTTCTTGCTGGTGTTTATGGGGCACCCTTGGCCTTCTTGCAGTGCAAGATCTCTACCACTGAGCTGTAGCTCCAATCCCTAGTTACACTAGGGATGTCATTTTAAAAGGTATGCCAATCTATGTTTAGTAATATTTTGATTTTTCCCCTTCACCATGGCTACCTGTGTTCCTCTTGACAGACATTGTTTGGAACAAAGTCTTGCTATGCAGTTCTAGCTTCCTGATTGTTGGGGTTACAGGCATGTGCCTCTATACTTCACTTGATAAACATTATTGTTAATAAATCTAACTTGACCTTACAGAAAGAAATACGAAACACATTTACAAAAAGCACTGGAGTCCTATGGGTTACTTAAGCTCCATGTCAAATAAAATTAGCCATCTGTTCAGTTTCCTAGTATGGTAGTTCCACATTAAAAGAGGGTTTCAAAATTAGTTATTAAAATTTCTTTAATATTGTATAAGGCAGCTTTTACAGAGCCTTAATTAAAAGTAACTACTTAATTATTTATGTGCCACTCAGGGTATTCAAATGATTTAGAAAGAACTAGCAACTAACCTTTTTCCAGATTTGAATGAACTGGAAGACAGTAAATCAGCATGCATTCAGAACACTATTGTGACGTCAGGTTTCTGGGTAATTAGCCTTCAGAGGAAAGCTGTGAGCCAAAGTAGTCACTGATGAGATCAAAAGCCAAGGAGATTCTGTTTTGAATTTGCACTTAAAATTCCAGAGAAATGTCAAACTCTGAATTTTACCAGCTCACAGGAAGATAAGGTTGGTACACAGCAGATATTTTTGGGTGGGAGAGTGGTACTGATGTTTGAATTCTGGGCTTCAGATTTACCAGGCAGTTCCTCTGCCATGATATCCAAGCGTCCAGCCTTACAGAGTTTTAGAACCTAAGACATAACCACAGCCAAAGAAATCTCTCAGCTATCAAATGTAACTGGACCCTTTGCAGTTCTCTGGTGAGCAGGGGGTCAGAGTCCTCAACATGGCAAAATCCACTCTGGGGCAGGTGGCCTAGGGATTTCTCAGCAAGAAGAGTAGAGGGACATCTCAGTGATCTCCAAACAATGCACAAAATGAACTCCTTGGTCAATCTCCACTGTGTGTGTGTGTGTGTGTGTGTGTGTATGCTGGTACTAAGGTTTTAACTAAGGGCCTGGTCACTCTTCCTTTGTTTTGTTTTTTCCACTCTAGGCTGATGCTTTACTACTTGTGTCACAGCTTCACTTTCAGCATTTTGCTGGATGACAGTCTCTCAATTTTGTCTGTCTGGGCTAGCTTCAAGCCTCGATCCTCAGATCTCAGCCTCCTGAGTACCTAGGATTACAGGAGTGAGCTACCTGCACCTGGTAGATGGCTATCTTCTTATAAAGTATTTTCACCCAAGCGAAGAGCCCTTTGGAGTGTCTTTTCTGAGGTCTCTACTCTCATTCATTTACAAAGGCTCATAAATGTAACCTAATTTTCTTCCCAAAGCTCATCTCTTAACGCTATCAACCTCACATTTCAATATATGTATTTTGAGGAGGCACTAACATTAGTCCATTGCAATGAGTATAGAATTTCAGTTTTGTGAGATGAAAGAGTTTGAGAGATTGATTAAATAACAATGTGAGTATCCTGGAGTCATGGGCCAGAATCTTGGGCCACAGGCCCAACTTCAGGTCTTCTAACCTGTTGGTCCAGCCCTCAACCCAAATGTGCCAAAATAGAGATGTATAGTTGTGAAGGGCAGAAAAAGGGGATTTGTAAGCACACTGTGGGAAGAGGCAAAGTAAACATTTCAGCCATCTTTGGAGTACAGATGTGAATTTAGGTTTAGAGGAAGAATTAAGACAGAGGGCAGGAAAAATGTTTTTTAAATTTTATTTTATTTTATTGGTGGTTAATTGGAAATAAGAGTCTTATGTACTTTTCTGCCTGGGCTGACCTTGAGCCATGATCCTCAGCCTCTTGAGTAGCTAGGATTATGGCTATAAACCACCAGCACCCCCGCTGATCCCAGTGCTTTAAAATAGCCCATGTCTTGGATCTTACCTTTATTCATGATTGATGGTATGCACTATCAGTAGACTGTAGGTTAACTAAGGCAGGACTACTCGAAGATCCATGCTGCAAAGGAAAACTTCAATACTATTTGGAAATACTTGTAATCTTAAAAGCTTGTATCAATTTAAAATCTATTTGCAGTATCATAGATATTTTATTTTGTGCCAGCACTGGGACTTGCTCAGGGCTTCATGCTCTTACTTGGCTGTTTTGCTCAATGTTGGCACTCTACCACTTGAGCCACACCTCCACTTCTGGCTTTTTGGTGGTTAACTGGAGATAAGAGTTTCCTGGACTTTTCTGCTCAGGTTATCTTGGAACCTTGATCTTCAGATTTCAACCTCTTCAGAAGCTGGGATTACAGACATGCCTGTAACAATATCACAGAAATTCTAACGTATTTCACAATGAGAGAAGTGAACTGTCATTAGATTCTCTAAATGGCCACATGGGAGCCAGAATCAGAACCTGCTGAAAGAAAAACCTGTTGAGAGAAAAATCAGAAGAATAATGAAAAATCTGTGCTACTGAGAAAGAATTTTATGCTTATGTTTTACTTGCAAGTAAAGTTCTACAAAGAAGGCTATATGGAACTCTTTTTTACTTAATGACTAAACTTATTGTTTTTGGCTGCGTCAATTATGACAGAATCAATGATGTCAGTCAGCAATCATCACAGATTGATAAGGAAGTCCCTCCTCTAGCAAATATCATTTGTAAGTCAGCAAATACAATTCTCTAAAACAAATATTGCTTTCTATAAAATGAAATGGTTCAAAGGCCAACAATTCTTAGAGCATAGTTCATGAAAATATATATTAAATATACATAGTTGAAATGTGATGAGGGAGCTCTCCTGTAGGAAATGAACTAACATACTATTTTAAGAGGATAACAAATGTAAACAAAGACTAATGGTTGTCTTTTCTGTCAATCACAGGGCCTAAGCACTGTCCCTGAGCTCTTTCACTGAAGACTAATGTACTACCACTTTGAGCCACAGCACCGAAGTGGTTAGTTGGAGATAAGAGTCTCACTAACTTTCCTGCCTGGAATGGTTTAGAACCATGTTCCTCAGATCTCAACTCCTAAGTAGCTAGGATTACAGGAATGAGCCACCAGTGCCCAGCTAGATTCTTCATTCTTTGTCTCTTTTTTTTCTCTAAACACTTAGTAGCAACCAAACCCATACTTGCATGCACATGGTCAATTATTTCAGGAAGTTTTTATTTTCTCTTTCTACTTTGTCTTTAAAACCTTTGCCTACTGAAGTATTCCCTTTAATTTAATAAAGGTAAATTAAAGTCTTTGTGGCTATAATTTCTTTTCTCATTTTGTTCTCAATAATCCAAGCTACTGCTGCTACCACCACCACCACCACAACCATCTCTTCCTCCTCCTCCTCCTCCTTCTCCTTTGTCTTCTCTTTCTCCTTTGTCTTCTCTTTATTTGTTGGGGATTGAGTCTGGGCTGGGGATTAAGTTTAAGGTTAATCCTTATGCATACTAAGCATACACATATAAGATCTATTTTTTATATTATTGGTGATGTTTTAGTAATTGTTCATAGAATAACTGCATGAGAAATTGTGTGTGGAATGGCTCTCAAAGATGTCCTCATCCTAAGCTCTAGAACCTGTGGGTATGACCTTTTATGACAAAAGGAGCAATGCAGATGTGATTTTATTAAGGTCTTTGGGATGGGGAGAGCAGCCTATATTTTCTGGTTGTGACATAATCACAAGGATTCCGTGAAAGGAGAGAGGACCCAGTGACTACAAGTACAGAGGCCAGGGATGAAGGAAGGGACCAGGAGCCAAGAGATACAGGCAGCCTACAGAACTGAAAAACACAAGGACTTAGATTGTTTTCTAGAGCCTCCAGAAGGAAAGAACATAGCCAGGATGACCCATTTCGCACTTCGGAGTTCCTCAACTGTAAATCAATAAATTTGTGCACCAATTCTTTGTGATGTGTTGCAACCTAATAGGACAGAGTCCCAATAATAAAACAAATGTCACTTACCATCTTTATGGGAATACTCATTTAGTGTGAATGTGGCTTTTAGTTTGTTGCTTTTTGTTTGTTGGGGCCTAGCGTTCTCAAGCTGGTGATGTAGTTGAAGCTTTAGGTGAAGTGTATAGCCTACACCACCTTGTCATAAATAGGTTATCCTACATGTGACTATTTGAGATCCGGGTAAGAATGCTAATTCAATGCAACAAAAAAAATACTAACAGGTTAATTTTAAAGTTAGATGATTTAGACAAGCATTCAAAGAAACACCAATGCTGACATCCAATTAGTGACTCGTCAGTACCTCTTAAATGTTCTTCATTAATATTAGACCTAATTTAGATTTCCATTTAAATTTAACTAGAATAAACTCACTCTGAAACTTTATTCTTTGAAAATGACCACACCAAATTGATATAAAAAAGATGTTTCTTAGCCAAGCATAACATTGGATTCTCCTTAATTAAATATTGATCTGTGTTGTTTTCTCTGATTATTCTCACCTGTTTGGTTCAGAGCCCAGACTGTCTATAACTTGCATCTATTTCCACATACAATTAGTAATGTCTCTGGGCTGGCTCCTCTGTGTTCTTTTCTTTTTGGGTCCGGTCGTGGGGCCTGAACTCTGGGCCTGGGCACTGTCCCTCAGCTCTTCAGCTCAAGGCTAGCGCTCTACCACTTGAGCC